>NC_046302.1:8787878-9090909 GCF_004115265.2 Rhinolophus ferrumequinum
ACAAAACAAACACCTCAACAGACACACAAAAAAAGTTTGATGAAATTTAACACCCATTAATGACAACTCTCAGGAGACTAATAGAAAAGAAGCTGAATACTTTCTTAAGATCAACAATGAGGCAAGGATGTCTGCTCTCATCACTCCCCCCCACCAGCTTTATTGAGGTATAATTGACAAAAATTACATATATTTAAGATGTACAATAATGAAGATATGCATATACACTGTGAAATGATTACCATAATCAAGGTAATTAACACATCCATCACCTCACATAGTAAAGTGGTGACAACGCAAGATCTACTCTCTTCACAAATTTGAAGTACTACAATACAGCACTATTAACTATAGTCACCATGCTGCACATTAGATTCCCAGAACTTATTCATCTTATAACTAAAAGTTTGTGCCTTTTGACCAACACCTCCCCATTTCACCCCATTTTCCATCCCCTGGCAGCCACCATTCCACTTTCTGCTTCTGTGAGTTCAATGTTTTTAGATTCCACGTACATATGTAAGAGAGATCACAGTATTTATTGTCTTTCTGTCTGGCTTATTTCGTTAGCATAATGCAGTAAAGATTCATCCATGTTGTCACAAATGGCAGTATTTCCTTTTCTAATGGCTGAAAAATATTCCACTGTAAACACACACACACACACACACACACACCCCTGGGGTGCCAAAAAAACGTGTACAAATGAACACTTAGGTCAACGTTGCTCAAGCAGTAGTTCACCATAATCAGAAGTGTCTGGACGCTGATGGTAACCACTTTGAGCACCTCTTGTAATTGCAGAAGTCAAATGTGACTTATCTTTATTTTTTGTTATCAGTATATATTGAGTATTACAATTTTAATAGTTTTCTCCTTTCTTAAAATGTATATACATTTTTGGGCACCTTCTGGATGTGAGAATGTGTGTATATGTATGTATGTGTACATATATGTATAAAAACATACATACATATATTATTTTATCTATTTATTAATTCTTCATCACACTTTCTTTATATATCCATCATCAGACACCCAAAAGTGGGATTGCTGGATCATATGGCAGTATTATTTTTAATTTTTTGAGGAATCTCCATACTGTTTTCCATATTCGCTGCACCAATTTACATTCCTACCATTAGTATACAAGGAACTCTTTTTGTCATACCCTCACCAATACTTGCTATCTTGTCTTTTTGATAACAGCCATCCATCCTAGCAGGTATGAGGTGGTAATTCATTCTGGTTTTGATTTGAATTTCCCTGATAATTAGTGATGTTGAGCACTTTCACATACGTGGCCATTTGTATAACTTTGGAAAACTGCTCAGGTCCTTGGCTCATTTTTTAATCAGGTTATTTTTTTGGTATTGAGTTGTATGACTTCCTTATTATTTGGGGTATTAACCCATTACCAGATTTATGATTTGCAAATATTTGCTCCTATCTTATAGGTTGCCTTTTCATTTTGTTGTTTCCTTTGCTGTACAGATGATTTTTAACTTGATGTAGTCCCACTTGTTTATTTTGCTTTTATGGCCTGTGCTTTTGGTGTCAGATCCAAGATCAATGTGAGGGAGTTTTCTCCGTATGATGTAGGAATTTCATGGTTTCAGATTTTACATTTAAGCCTTCAATCCATTTCAAGTTAATTTCTGTGTGTGGCAGAAGGGTTCATTTTCATTCTTTTGACTGTGCACATCCAGGTTTCCCAACATCATACTGAAGACTACGTATTTTGTGCCCTTGTTGACTATATATGCATGCGTTTTTTCTGGGCTCTCTATTCTGTTCCATTGGTCTTTTTATCTGTTTTTATGCAAATACCATACTGATTTGATTACTATAGCTTTGTAATATCTTTTGAAATCTGTATGTGTGATGCTTCCAGCTTTGTTCTTTTTTCTCAGTATTGCTTTGGCTATTTGGGTTCCACACAAATTTTAGGATTTCACAGAATTTTTCTAATTCTCTGAAAAATGCCATTAGAATTTTGATAGAGATTGCATTCAATCTGTAGATCACTTTGGGTAGTATGGACATTTTAATAATATTCCTCCGCTATCCTGAACACAGGATGTCTTTTCATTTTTTTGTGTCTTCAATTTCTTTCATCAATGTATTATACTTTTCAGGGTACAGATCTTTCACCTTCTTTGTTAAATTTATTTCTAAGCATTTTTTTAATGCTATTGTAAATGGGAGGTTTTTCTCCTTAATTTTGTTTTCAGACAGCTCATACAGAAATGCAACTGCTTTTTGTATGTTGATTTTGCATCTGGCAACTTGACTGAATTCATCTATTAGTTCTAACAGTTTTTAATGTGTGTGTGTGTGGAGTCTTTAGGGGTTTTTTTTATATATAAGATAATGTCATCTACAGACAATTTAACCTCTTCCTTTATGATTTAGATGTCTTTTATTTCTTTTTCTTGCCTCACTGCTGTGGCTAGGACTTCCCGTACAGTCATGTGTCACTTACAGATGGGGATGTGTCCTGAGAAACGAATTGTTCTGCAATGTTGTTGTTGTGGAAACATCGTAAGAGTGACTTACACAAACATAAATGATATATAACCTACTACACACCTAGGCTATATGGTACAGCAGCCTATTGCTCGTAGACTACAAATGTACACAGCACATTACAGTACTGAATACTGTACGCAACTGTAACACAATGGTATTTGTGTATCTAAACATAGGAAAGATCCAGTAAAAGTATGGTATAAAAGATAAAAACGGTGTATCTGTATAGGGCACTTATTATGACTGAAGCTTTCAAGACGGGAAGTTGCTCTGGATGAGTCACTGAGTGACTGGTGAGTGAATGTGAAGGCAGAGTACATTACTCCATGGTACTATAGACTTTATAAACACTATTCTACAAGCCTTCCCTGCTCCCTTCCGACAGGGTGAGAAACAGAACATCGAAGCTATCAATGCTACTCCATGAAAAATGAGGTAAGCTGGACTGATTGGAAAATACTGAGGAGAAACTGACTGGGTAAATCATATATCACCATAATAGTGACTTGTCAGGAGGGAGTGAAAGAAAGGTGGTCTGAGGATCAGTAGGAGAAAGAAATCAAGATAGAGAGATAAAGGAACATGGGAATGTCGTGCCAATGAAGCCTTGGCTACTGCATGCTGGATCATTGGTCAGATTAAGGAACTTTGTGGTAGTCAGTAAAAAGAGGAGAATGTTTAATATGGAGAGGGTGGAAAACTGAGGATTCACTATTTTGACTTTGGAAATTTGTTTTTGGTTCCATTGACCCTATAAGGCACAAAGGGCTCTCTCTGGCATTGAGTTGATTGATGGAAAAAATAAAACTTATTCTCTACATCATTACAACCTGAAAATACAGGGATAGGCTGGCTCCACACTAGCACAGAAAACTTTTACTAAAAAGACAGTGACAGTTAATACTTGTTGAGGTAACTCCTGTGGACCTGTGTCCTTGTACAAGATCTTAGATTATCAATAAAGACTTGACAGCAACGTATTCTGAAAGCCATCATGCTAGGTCTGGGAGTTCGGCAGCAGCTTCTGAATATATAACACTGGGGGGTGGGGGCAGGTTATGCTGAAACAGGTCAGTGGCTGGCTGATTGGGCTGTAACCTGTACACTCAAAATTGAGGTGCTATAAGTGAGAGGGAATCTACTGTCAAGCCCCACAGATATTGCTCCCATCAGAACAAAAAAAAATTCCTCCAGAACATATCATTTCATTTCTTATAGGAAATTCAGCTCCATTATCAATCTCATGAGACCATCATTGTATATATGGTCCATCAATGACTAAAACGTTCTTGTGCAATGCATGACTGGACTATGTCAAATAGAAATGATGAGAATGGACACCCTTGCTCATCTTAGAGGAAAAGCTAAAGTTTTCACTGTTGAGTATGTCAGCTGTGGGCTTTGTACATATGGCCTCTGGTACGTTAACGTACATTCCTTCTAATTTCTATATTTAATTTGTTAATAGTTTTATCACAAAAAGTTGAATTTTGTCAAATGCCTTTTCTGCATCTATTAAATGATCTGTCTCAGAATTATACTTATTGGTGGCCTTAACTAGTTCTATAAGGCCAAAAAAAGGAGGGAGGGAGGGAGGGAAGGAAGGAAGGAAGAAAGAAAAAGAAATTAAAGGTATGTAGCTTGGAAAGGAAAAAGTTAAAACAAGTCTTATTTATTTCCAGAAGACATGATCATCTATATAGACAAAGGCAAGGTATACACAAAGAAGCTACTAGAACTTACAAGTAATCATAGGAAGCATATAGAATACACAGCCAATACATGAAAGCTACTTTTTTCTATACATTAGAAACATTAGAAATTGAAATTTAAAAATGCACTTTACAATAGTATCAAAAATACTAAATTCTTAGGGATTAATATAACAAAATATGGGTAAGACCATGTAGTGACAAATACAGGACACTGCTGAAAAAAATTAAAGACAACTTAAGAAATGCAGAGGTATTCTGTTTATGGATTAAAAGACTCAATATTGATAAGATGTCAATTCTCCCCAAACTGATCTATAAATTCAATGCAATCCTAGTCAAAAATCCCAGGATACTTTTTCATAGAAACCGACAAACTGGTTCTAGAATGTATTACGAAAATGTTAAAAACCTAGAAAAGTACAAATAATTTTGGAAAAAAGAATTCATAGGCTTACATTACTTAATAGAAAGTAAATTTTCTAATTGTTCAGAGGTACCAAGTTAGCATATACAGGTAGATCAAAAACTCTAGTATAAACTAAACATCATTTGGGTGAAAAAGTTGTATACATACATGTACAACTTATTTATTTTTAACTTAAGCACCTGAAGAACAAAGGTGTTTCCCAGTTAGAATGGCTATCATCAACAAGACAAATAATAACAAATGTTGGAGAGGCTGTGGAGAAAAAAGAACCGTCATACACTGTAGGTGGGAAGGAATGTTGGTGCAGCCGCTACGGAAGGCAGTGTGGAAATTCCTCAAAAAATTAAAAATAGAATTACCATATGATCCAGCAATCCCATTCTTGGGTATTAACCCAAAAAATCTGAAAACATTTATCTATAAAGATATATGAGCTACAATGTTCACTGCAGCTTTATTTACGGTGGCCAAGACATGGAAACAACCAAAGTGTCCTCGATAGAAGAATGGATAAAGTTGTGGTATATATACACAATGGAATACTATTCTGCCATAAGATGAAATAGTGCCATTTGCGACAACATAGCTGGATCTTGAGATTATAATGCTAAGTGAAATAAGTCAGACAGAAAAAGTCGAGAACCATATGATTTCACTGATATGTGGTATATATAAAACTGAAAACCAAAGAACAAGAAAAACAAAGGAAGAAACAAAACTCATAGACACAGACAATACTTCAGTGGCTACCAGAGGGTAAGGGGAGATGAGGGTGGTAGATGAGGGTAAAGGGGATCAAATATATATATGGTCATGGAAAGAGAACTGACTCTGGGTGGTGAACGCACAATGTGATATACAGATGATATATTAAAGAACTGTACACCTGAAATCTATGTAACTTTGCTAACAATTGTCACCCCAATAAACTTTAATGAAGAAAAAAAAAGAACAAAGGTGTTTCTTAACTCAGTCAAAATTACAACAAAAACTTAAGCAATTTCTATCAGTGTGTGTGTGGGGATAACAGGTGAGTCAGTATTTCTGGTTAGCTAACATTATCTGGAAATGTTCTATACATTCAGTCTCGTTTTCCACTATTCCTCCTTCCTACATGAATGCTATTCTCAAGAACACACTTAAAATTTTCACAGCTCTCATGATCACAGAATATGTACTTAATATCAGTTAATTCACATTATTTGACTATCAGTTCAGAAAATCTAACCCATAATAAATTTATCAGGCAAATGATAGTATTCCAGAAGTCCTTGAGGAAAAAATTTCCGGGAGTGCTTGTTAAAATACAGATTTAGTAGGTCTGAAACGGACATAATAATTTCTATTTTTAGTAAGTATCCCAGTGATTCTTACTATTGGGAAAGTTTGAGAAACGAGTTAAATTAGGGAATATTTTGATTATAAAAGATCTCAGAAAAGGACTTACTTAGGCTAATTTAAAATAGGGCATTTCCCTACCATATGAAACCACATATACACACAACATACACATGTATGGTTATGTGGGGTACCATCTTAATTTTAAAATAATCACATTAGATAGCCTGAGAATTTCATTTAAAAAGATATTTACTGTCACTTCTTTTGACCCTAAAGAGCATTCAAATACTGGTATCATGTTTAGTTTGTTCCTCTACTGATTGTTAGTTATGCCATAAATGCTCGATACCTTTCTTCTCCTAGACTGATCTGTTTCCATTTTCTTCTGGGGAAGTATTAGTTCCTTGTCACTGCCTCTTAATTACAATCTTTAACACTGGGACTCAATTTTTCTCTTCTACTCTAACTTTTTTTAAGTTTTAAATCACCTTTATAGAAGCTTGCAAACCACAGTTTATATTTCTTTCTTTTAGATAATAAATAAAAAATGATTTAAATTTTATAAAATTTTTTTTACATTTAAATAAAACTTTGAGTATTTTCCAAACTTCATTTTCAAAGTCTCCTTCATTGGGATCTCTGGATCCTAGACCTTCGTGCTTTTGACACTGGGGAAGGGAGCGGGAGGGAATCACATAACTAGAAGAAAACTACTGTTATCTCAAATTTCTGTACCTATGTAAGATGGTTAAAAAGATCCTACCATCCATCTACCTTACCCAATCTTCTTTCCAGTAGGGGAAAAAACAAAACACAAGCTAATTTTCTTGGTTTATGTATGCATTTGCTTTAGCAAAAGGAACACGACAACTCATTTTTGGGACACAATGCATGCACGCCTAGTAAGTCCAGTTACTGGAAATTTGCCAAAAACTACTATTGATAAAAATGTACATGACTATCCACAATGTAAAATTTAACCAAACAAGTATAACAAATTTAGTAATTAGCAGTGTCACTAAACTAATGCTTAGTTATAATTTAATAACAAGAACAGGAGACTCAAACAGCACAACTAACTCAGGACAACAGTGACAGATAAGTGTCCTTGAAAGCTGAGGTAACTGTAATGATGCCAAGTCTTGCCTGACATTCAGACTTCTTACTATAATAACTAAATTGACTCTCCATGAAACATTAGAAAGTTGTTCTTTTTTGTTTATAAATTACTCTTCATCCCAAAGATAACAATTTGGAGGAAATTTTATCTTCTTAGCTGAGAGTACAAAATTACACATAGAAAGAGGCCAAACTGTTGGGAAGATGCTTTGAAAAGCTGCTCAAAAAGGATTTCACAAGACGTTGTCTGAAGGGGGAAAGCTACTCAACATAACAAAAGGATGGAAGGGTTAAGGAAAAAAAAAAATCCAAGAGAGAAAACTCAGGGTAGACTATATGCAAGATAAAAGACCAGAAGAAGAAAAACTATTCTAGTTGGCAGTATGGTTAGAGAACTTTGGAGATCATAAATAGGTAAGAGCATTTGTGAAGTTGTATGCTGTGGGCATGTAGATTGCGTAAAATCTAAACTCGAACTAAACCATCTATGCTATATATATTAAGCAGAATTAATGGAAGAACCATATGAAGGTTTTTAAAGCAAAGACTGATAATATGCGAGACTAAACAGAGCCAAGGAAAAAAAATACAGCGTATGAAAGTATAATGACTGAAATAAAGAACTCCACAGATTTGATAAATAATAGAATGGCTATGCCGAAGAACGAATTAGTGACCTAGAAGATCAGGTAGAGAAGATAGTTGCAGAAGGCATCAAGAAGGGATACAGAAAGAAAAAGGGAAATACTAAAGAAATATGAAAAAGGTGGTCGCCACAGGATCATTATAATAAAATTCCAAGAAAAAAAAATGGAGAAAACAAAATATTTGAAAAAATAACCAATAATTTTCCAGAACTGAGGAAAGATAAAAGATCTTAAAGTGTCTAGAACACATCCTGGCACATAGCAGACTTCCAATAAATAAGTATTTGTTGAATGAATGAATGAACGAACGAATATGAATCCAACTGCCAAACGTGACAAAAAAAGAACTATACTAAGACCCATTATAAACTGAAAAAGGCAAAGAAAAAATTTCAAAATCTTCTAGAGAGGAACTGCAGGTCACATGCACAGGAAGGGAAATCAAACTGACATCAGAACTTCCGAAAAGCAACACCAGAGGCAAGAAAACAATGTAGTAATATTTTCAATATGCTAAAAAGAATTTTAAACCCAAAATCTTTAATCAAACTAAACTATCATTTAAATATGAGGGTTAATGAATGTTTCTAGGCATAAGAAAGGACTTAGGATTTTTACATATAAACACTGTTTGAAAATTGCTTTTAAGTAAGCACTCAAGAATTGAAATAAATCTATAAGGACACTATGGGTGGGATACATGGGAAGAAGAGTGAGTGAATAACCTAATAAAGCATACTTCATACAAAAAGTAAGAATGGATGCTTGAGGAACGCCCCTAACAATCAAGAACTAAAATTCTACAGAACATAAACACGACTGCTGTGAAATTGAGGGGTACAGGAAGGAAGAGACTAGAAAAAAGAATGAGAAAGTGGTTAAAGTACCTGTCTTCTTTGGAGGAAAGATACACATTTAATTAAAAAACTGTGGAAAATGAATAGAAGTAAACAGAATGTAAATATATGTTATTACAATAAATGAAAATGGATTAAACTCATTAATCAAAATATAAGAGTCTCTGAGGCTGGATAAAAATAAGATTCAGCAATATACTTTGTAAAATAGACCACAAAAGGATACTAAAAGAGATTGAAAATAAAAGGATAGTAAGAAGATATATCAGGAAATATAAACCCAGGTTGATAGATGGGACTTTTTTAGGCCCCATTCATGAATAATTCAGATGCTTCCTGTTCTGGGCTCAGCTCCCTGCCATTCCTGAGCCTGTAGATTCCACTACTGCATTAAAGCCCACACACCAAGAGGTGTATCTTTTCCTTTTAGGACTTCAATTTCTGTTTTCTGTTATGACTTTGAGTTCTTTTTCCATTTCAGGCACCTGCAGATTCCTCTTTCTTGCTTTCAAGCTCAGCTGTGTATTTTTAAAATGTTTTTTAATCTAGTATTTCCATATATTTGAAAAAGGGAGCTTCTCCAGTATGTCATCTTGTCCCGAAGTCCCCAGAACATTAGAGTTAAAGTACAACTTTAGATTAAATACAACTGAAAACAAAATCCAAGTTACTTAATTTCTTCATCTATATTATGAAATGATAAAGCTCTGCTGCTAAGGCTATGAGAACCAAAATGATATCTTAGAACAGTCCTCAGTGCATATAAAATATTCAAATGCTGGCCTCTAAAGTTACCAATTTTACATTCTACTTAAAGAGAGAGAACCATAAGGATGGAATGGAAATTCCTAACATTTTTCTTGTTGCAGCTGTGTTGGGGGTAAAACTGTGTCCTTCAAAATTGTTGTGAGAAAAAAGGCAACTAGTAAAGGACCAAATCACAGCAACAGAATTCAATGATCATTAACAATTAGCAAAGTGACCATTACTTTCTCTGTGATTTGAGCTGGGAACCTGAAGTCCAAGATTCTATTCTGAGATTACCACTGACTTTTTGATTGACCTTCATCACTTCTCAATATTTCTGTTTCTTCTTAAAGATAAAGCTAGGTTAGATGACATTGAAATTCTCCCACCATTCCAAAATTCTGATTCCAGAATAAGAAGTTTAGAAAAATTTCACTCACTCCAAATTCTATTTTTCTATGAATGTAAAAATGATAGCTTAAGTTATTAAACAATTATGACACCCTTATTACTGTTTTCCCATGCAAAAAATAAACCATTAGAATAAAACATTAAGTATTTCCTACTTAAACAAAGACCAAACAGCTTAACTCCCTACTTTAAAAATGGTTTTAAAAAAAATAATGAAAAAAGGGCTCAAAATATAGTCCTGCTTCTGGGATATTAACTGGACTTTTCTTCCCTCCCTTAACTTCTTAAGCCATTCAAGTGAGAATTCAAACTATGAAAAGGGATCATGCTTTATCACACCTTCCCAAGTAAGCAATGGTTGTTTTTTCACCACAATGTTTTCTGGCAGCTATTCCATAACATTTTCCCATAAGAATATGATGGTTGTATTCCAGACCAACAAATCAGTATCATAAAATCACAAATTTAACCAATAGCATGCAAAAAGTGAAGACAAACATCCACATCTTTTAAAATAAACTATCCTCAACAATGTCCTTAAAACAATGTTCGTGAAAGTCCTTAAGGAATGTTTATGATTTCTTTTATACAGTTCTATATTAACATTTATAACGAACATGTATTACTTGTATAATATTCAAATAACAAATTTTTAAATAACAAAATGGGTCAACTTCCACTTGGTTTGCTCTGGAAGACTACAGTGTTCTGGGTAGAATCCAAAGTTGGGTAAAATACTAAAATGGCAGGGGAGAGACTTCAGAAGGAGGTAGAGCAAAAGACGTAAAAGATACTTTTATATGTTTTATGTTTTCTAACCCAACCACGAGAATAGGAAAGGAAGCAAAAAATTCAGGACAGAAACTCAATCCAGTAAATACAGGTGCACTTTGCATTGGAGTTGCTAAATATTATATTCTTTAGGAACGTGAGCGTAGATGATTCAGAAGACTACATAAATAATTATAAATGGTCAACTTGGTTTAGCTATATGGGTATATCACCTTCAAAATTCCACAAAGGTAAACCTATGGTATAAAATAGAGTAATATTTAGCTAGTCCAATTGCTTAAAATATAAACAACCTAATCCTAGCCAAATCTAAGGCAAAATATATTAAGAGAAATTTAGCAAAGAAATAAATGCATTACAACACCTGGGTTCTTGTAACTCTTTCTAATAAAATCTTTAGGTTTCAGTTTCCTCATTTTAAAATGAGGTCCATTTCAGCTCTAAAATTCTACAATTCTTTATCTCCCGCTTTTTTCTTAATATAGGTATATTATGAAATAAGCATTGGTCTAGAAGAACTGTTCTCCTAACTTCAAAAAAATTAATTGTGTGACATCTAATTATTTAACTATGGGCATTTCCTTTATCATATCCCAGTTTGCTCATGCAATTGTTGAATCATTCAACATTTACTAAGCATCTATATGCCAAGCAATACAACTAAAAATGAAAAAAAGACAATTCTAGCTTAAAGGGAATTTACAACTTTTAAAGGACAAAAGAAAGTTAATTACCACACAGAATAATGAATGTTACAGAAGTATGATAGCGTCAGGACAAAGGGATCACCCAATTCGGGTGTTGTATATGGAGGTGCAAGTGGAGAATTTCAAGAGGTTAATACTGAAATAGTCTTAAGGATAACTATAATGCAGATAGGTATGGACGGGGCTGCAGAGGGAAAAGGATAAGCAGGAGCACAGGTGTGAACACACATGCCCCACAAGAAAGCAGGCCAAGTTAAAGGGATAGCAAAAATGGAAAAACAGTGGGCTAGAAAATGAGGCTAAAGTAGGAAGGGGTCACATCATGAGTCATTGTGTTGTTTGACTGATCTTTGTGATACAAAAGCAATTTAAGGCTTTAAAAAAGGTAGTGACATAATTTGAGTAGAAAGATGCTGTTGGTGAAACTTTGAAAAAAAGACTACAGAGGCATTAGATGAGACAAGATGACTTAAACCAGATTGTGAGGTGGGGAGAAACAGTAAACATGAACAAGGAGGCTAGAATGACACGCAAGTTTCTAGCTCCAGCAACAGAAGTATTATTAAAATGCTTTGAAAATAACTTGTAAAAAACAATTAGCATTTACTTTTATCTATCTTCTAATAATTTACCTTCTAATAGTGTGCATATATATATGTATACGTGTACATATATATATGAATGTATATTCCCCATCCCCCCAGAATTGTTAAGGTTGATAGATAAAATACACACCTGCAACTGGGAGAGTTGGCATAAATGACTTCCAAAGTTCTAAGATTCTGAAATTGAGTTGCTGAGTTTACTGACCTCCCTTCTAGCTCTATGGGGTTCTAAATTGTGCAACTTCCATAGACCAGTAGAGGGCTGCAACCACTCAGAGAACATGTTTAGGCATCTTTACTTGCATCTCTGGCACTGGGAGCTTAAACAATTACCAATGCTGACAGCAGAAATCTAAGAGCCACTACATATACACTTCACTGTCAAAAGATTCTAAAAGGGGTCAGGAGTAATCCCTCGGATCCTGAAAACTAGAAACATCCGTAATTAAGCATTATGCCAACAGCTCTTTTCTTGCAAAATAGTCAAGTGTTTGGAGGCCAAATAAAATCACTAACATAGGGTAATTAGGAGGAAAAAAGGTCCAAATGAGTCAGGAATTCTTCACTTCCTTTCAGACCTATTGCTCCACACTGCTGCTACCAGACTAATCTTCCTAAAATGATTATTTTGTTAGATTATGCTCACATCTACTTTATCAATTCTGTTCTGCACATATGCACCGTTGAAGTCTAACTTTCCTTTGCCTAGATTTTAAGGCAGAGTTCTACTTCTTGTATACAATCTTATTTTCTTTTCAACTCCCCTAGTCAGACAGCTCTTACTGTTACAGACAACATGCAACAGTGTTAAAATGGAAAAAATCATTGAGGTAAACTTTGAAGAAACAAATCTACATAGGTCTAGAGAAAGGGAAAAGCCAATGTAGGAAAAAGTTTATGCAAAGAGAGGGAGATAGGAATTCCCCTGAGGGAGGAGGAACTGGATCAAGGAAAGGTATATAGGGGGTTTCAATTGAATTTGTAATGTTTAATTCTTAAACTGGTGATAGGTACCCAGGTGCTCATTTTGCTATTTGCTGTATCTTTTAGATTATCTGAAATATGTCAAAATAAAAAAAGGTTTTGATATTGTAACTTTGCCCTCTCAAAACACAAAACAGTTGATCTTAGCAATCTATCTATCACACCTCAGGTGCTATTCCAAGTACTACTCAGTTTAATCCCAAATAATGCCCTAACTCGCTTTTACTGCTTTCTTTAAAAAACAATCGGCACATAGTTTAGCCTTAAATGAAAGGACTTTTAATTGTTTAGATAATTGGGTTAAATTTTAACAGTGGCACATGAAAATATAAGACATTTCAGATAAAGGTCACAACATAAAAAAACAGTATAGTTTATCATGATCACTGCTTCTGCAATGTAAGCCCATGAACCTGAAAATCATCTTTATGCCCAAACTCTTTATGCAGTTAAAGGTAGTAGCTGAAATCAGTCCCCCATGAGAGATACCAATGGTAATGGAAGTATTATTTCTAGTATTCATACCATACCATACCCACTCTGACCCAACAACAGTGTAGGCTACACCACTGCTTCAATTACAGCCACAATTGTAGCTTCCACATGACTTCTCACTAGGGTTGAATTGTTTGGGCCTTATTTTAGTCCTGATCTGCTACCTCACTTTTTCTGCATACCACCCACTTTCCAACATAAACCTACTTACTGTAGTACGCACAAGAATTCAGTTTAACTGCTTACTTCAGAGTATTTAAAAGAAAACATGCTCTAAACTGGCTGAGAATAGTAGTATGTATTATTGGTAGCTCTTTTGGCCAGAGTAATTTAGAATTATAAACTGTTTCCCTGCCAAAGTATGCTAAGAATGATAAGGAGAAATACGGTAATGAGAAACCAGCACAGAGTAAATTCACTGTATTCTAATAGCTGTAAGAAAAGAGTGGTGAAAATTTTAACCCCAATGCACAAGAATTATGGGTGTTATTTGGTTTTATTACTTAAACAAACACACGCACATTTCCTGATATATATATATATGTAACCATACAAATGTTACGAACTGGGGGGAAAAAAAAAAGGCAAAGCCCACTGATGGTACCAATATTGAATAGCTTTTATCTATTAAAGCAAATATACTATAAAAAATAATCCCTAAAAACCTAAGTTTAGGACTATATAAGAATGGAACAGTTCCACATCAAAAATTGAACTTAAATGTCCAAGTCAGTCTTTTTTGGACAGACTTGTTTGAGAGCTTGAAAGCCACAAGTCTACATATTCCCTAAAGAATTTGCAATATAACTTCAAAATGTTTACAGAACCTCTCCCTAATTATTGACCTTTGTTTTAAGTAATTAGCTTTTTCTGCTAAATTTTAAGTTCCATGCAGGCAGAGAATTCTTCAGGTATATGCTTAGCATTGGACCTAAAACCATAAAATCTAAGAATCTTTTCAAGGATCTCCTTGTCTTCTATTTAAATTCCATACAACTTCTAGAATTATTTTCTAAAAAGAAAACTATTATTACATCATTCTCCATTTTGGAAATTCATTTCTATTAAGCCCCTTATCCTAGTAATCATGGCCTTTCTCATCTACTACCCATTTTTCTCTCCCTTAGTCCCAGTTCATCCTCTTATACCACTCAGACCATTCTCCTGTCACTGACATTCTCAGTCATTCAATAAACATATGCTGACCTTTTACAGTGTGATGGAATTAGGGGTGCAACAGTGAACAAGACAGACATGATCCATGTCCTTGCAAGGCTTACCATGTTTCTTTCTACATCAATTAGAAATCTGAATGATTGAAGAATAAAATTGTCCTCCTGTTACACATGTCTGTTTTGTGTATAAAGCCCTAAAAAGACAAAGACTATATAATACTGTCTTTGTTGATATTTTCCCAAAATGCCTGACTCAAAAATGCTAAATGGAATGCTGTTCATAGAAGCATTTATTTATAATTTGTTGCCTAATCATGCCGTGTTTAAAACCTTCTTTATTACATCCATAATACTTGTTCACTGTGGTAAAACTTGAAAATTCGTAAGTAAAAAAATAAGAATTCCAGTTATTTTCAAATTCAATATCCAGAAATAACCCATCATATTGTCAGACTGGATCATTCAAGAGCTTCACTCCTTGGGAAAATCCATGATACAAAATAATTATTTTTCCCCATAAGGCTCAAAATTAATCTATCATTTTATCCTGCTTTTTTCTCTTAATATCATCAACTTCTTTGAAGGTAGGTTTGTAAGCTATATAGTCATTGATTTAAATTGAATCACATCTGTAAAATGGGACCAAGATAAACTTCACAAGATCACCCTGTGAGGTTACTTTCTATAGAACTCCTTTTTGGTCCATACAAAAAAATATGTGTAAAGGGAGGCTGGAAAATTGTTAACCCTTTTATTACATAGTTTTAATTTTAACAGTAAGCGTATATTAATTTTGTAACTTAAAACACCTTAATAAAAATGTTTTTAAAATTGTTTAAATTCATGATTGCCACTCTTAGAAATTTCGAGTAAAAAGGAACACAGAGAGAAAAACAGCCAAGGATGTGAAGTGTCAGCATACAGAAGAGAAAATGCAAATGATTATTTCCCCATGTATTAGCTAATGATCCAAACTCCTATAGCTAAAAATCAAATACATTCATACCAAAATGAAAGACAAAAGGCTTAAAATGTAAAATAAAAGTGGTAATATAATTTAGACTTAATAAACACAAATTTAAATTGTTAACCAACAGATAGGTATGGGTGTTTGCAAAGCAAGAGAACACTGGCACCTGAAGGGAAAGGAGGAGCCACGTAGACAGGGAAAAGGACAAAGGAAGAATGAGTAAACCAATTTGCTGTCCAACATTCCTGTTTACTTTCAATAACATGCAGATAAATAGAAACTTGGTAAAGAAGTATTTTTTGTCCTGTTCAACTGTAGCTTAAAGAGAATACTCATCTTCTTTCTTGGAATGTTTTTATGAATCCTGGAAAACAGAGACAATTTCGGAAGACTGAGTAACCACTCGTGGGTGATCACCTCAATTATAAATCTATGAATGAACTAGGTTGATCTTAAGAAAAATTTTTTCTTAAAATAATAGGCTTACATTTATATAACACTTATAAATTTCAAGTTAGTTCTTGAGTACTAGAATCTGTAGTTGTAGCTATACCAGTGACAACTTTTTAAAGTATTTTCATAACTAGACAATACGTAAGATAACTACTCATCATATATTAAAATAACACATATGAAAGTAACAGTACCTATAGTACAGAAACTCAACAAAAGTTCTTTTCTTTGATCACCAACTAACTTCCAAAGAGTCTAATTCAAATTCTGGTAACAAAGACTTATTTTTAACTCAGAGGTTGCAAAACTTGACTATAGGACTCCAAAATACCAGCCAAGGCTTTATTCCTACTTGTAATGTTTTTGTGCAAATTTTAGTAGGAAGCATTCTGTGAAATTTTAATTTTCTCATCTAACTCTCTAACATCATTAACCATCACCACTAATTAGTAAACTGGTATATGAATGATTTTAGTGTTTACTTCTATACTGCTTAAGTTTCAGAAGCGGTAGAACAGAATAAAAAGAAAGCTGTGTACAATGTGGACTTAGAGGAAGAGAGAATAAAAATAAAAGTTCATGTGTTTCTTTCCTCTTCCTTTAGGTTTGCTAATGCTTCTTTCGTAAGTGAATTTCAGAGTCTAACATTATTACTCCAGAGAATTTTAACCTGGATTCTATTCATGGTTCAATATCATCAGATTAGCCAACGTTTTTGCTGATGTCACAGAGCAGTTGTGAAATTCAAGAGATCGGATGTAAAAAGTACGTACTTCATGAACTACAAAGCGCCATAATTTTTAACACACTATTATCTTATCCTGAGTCAATATAGCTATTTATAGGAGACATGCACGGTTTTTGTTTTCTTTTACAAGTCAGAATCCTGACAAACCGCCTATGTAGGAGGAAAATTTGAAATCTGAGAAGCTGCAGGGCTCTCTCACAACTCTTTCAAGCAATAAGATAGTTTAAAAATGTGGTATTTATCACTAATATTTATGATATTTTCCCCAATTATGGCACAAATACAAGCTGATAACCAGAAAAGTTAACTACATATTTTGAAACAATTTTAGTGTAATAAACAAATGTTAAAGAGTTTGTCCAAAGATAATACAATTTTTAAATGACAAAGAAAAATAAACAAATTCTACCCTATAACTTGGGGCTTCATAATTTACCTGTTCTACTTGTCTCAATTTGGAAGCATTCTGTGTTTAAACTTAATTTTCTAAGAACTTAAGTTTGAGTTTGAATTTCTTAAAATTTTGGACGGTCTCACTAATCAGAAAACCTAGTCTTCGATGCTGTATTTTAACCTGGACAATCTTAAAACTTATATGCTGGATCTATTTCTTTATGAAAGTCCTAAATGAGTGGTTAGTATCTTTTTCTTCAGTCACTGACTAAAATATGTTTCTTTAGAACAACGACAACCGTATCAAGGTGTAGCTTGTTAGAATAGCCTGTTGTAATGTTAACTGTAGTTCTGTAGCTGTGGAGCCTAATATGCTTCTGACAACTAACATTAAACAAAACCCAACAACTACATCAGCATCTCACAGAAAGGCTGGCTTGGCCTATCTTTCACGATTCTCATAAGTTCTTTCTTCTACTTTTGTGTTTTGGGTGGTTTCGGAATTTTTGTTTGTTTTTTGTTTTTTGACCAACACAGCAGATGGTATAATAGCTGGCCCCCAAACATATTTCATGAAGTCTCAAATTTAAGAAACACTGCCTTAAACTTCTCAAAATCAGCGAAAACTTTTGATTAGAGACAGAACACAGAAAAGTGGTTAAGAATGGGAACAACAGTCTGTAATTTTTTTAGGTCTGTGAATATCTACATATCACATAACTGTTCAAAGCCTCCGTTTCTCAGGCACATGTTAGAATAATAGTACCTGTTTCATAAGGTTATAAAAATTATCTAAAATGTTTCACTTAAAACTTTGAACACAGACATGTGCATAGTCTAAGTGCTCAACAAATGATTTTCATAAACTTTAGCTTCAAAGTTACAAATAACCTACGTAATACTTACTACAATACTGACATTGGTTTCCAGTATTACTAATTTAAAGCACTGCAAGAAAAGCTCTTTAAACTTAACAGCAAAAGCCAATAAATATTGTCTTAACATTTCTATGTATTTTAGATCTACAAGATAACCTTAATGTGAACTATTCAAAGCTGAGTTTATAAAGGAAAATTATCTCCTGTTATTGCCATATCTGGAAACTAGCAACAGACAAATTAACATTCCAACTAAGATACTTTCACTATTACTTTTAAAAAGCCACTGTTAAAGAAACAGATTATGCATGCATGAGTGTATATGTGAATGTTTTTAAATGCTATATGAAGAAACTCCATATTCTCCAGAGGAAGTCAGGCTCTAACAGCAATTTTTAAAATGTTCATAAGAGGCTTTACTAAGATTAGAACTAAGTGCGGATCAGAAAATGTATCTACTGGAAGTCATAATCTGTAAAACAGCAGGTGAAGAAAACAATAAAGCTAAGGCTAAGCAAAAACCAAGGGATCATGACACCTTGTTACACAGCACATTTTTTAAATGTATTCATTTAAAAAATAACTTCACCACTTTTTAAATGTATAAAAGTTTACAGTATACAATGAGCTGTCCATATGTAATCACATTTGTTCTATCCAACAATTCTGTAAATCATGTAGGAAAATATTTTTTGTAGATTAAAGAGGCAAAATTCTGCCAGTTAATGTGATTTGTCAAAAACCACAGTTAGGAAGTGACAAATCAAGAATTCAAACCCAGGCCTTCTCACTTGTAATTCAATGTTCTTTCCACTAATGCTACTTCTTAAGAGGCAATCCTCACAGAACGAAATCTGTAGCCCCAAACCACACACTGTTCTAAGTAGTTTTGCTAACTTCATTAAGTCATTTCACCTTAACCAGGTCTTTATTTTCTCATCTGCAAAATAAGGGAAATAGATCAGAAAATTTGTGGTCCCTTCTAGTTCTGAGGATAAATCTCCCAAGATTGTATGTACTCTTTACACAGTGAGGAATTTTACAAACACATACCGTTGTTAGTTTTAGCAACAAGTTCCCAGTCAGAAAGTAGTGTCAATAGCTCTTAAGCAACCTGCTACCATTATTGGACAAATTCTTCATGCCTATCTGATAAACGTTATCATCAAGTTATCATCGAGTTTACATACAGAAAGTGGTCTACACCTCTTATGGACTCTGACAGAAATAATTAATCTCAAACAATTCTCTTTTTAGGCTGAAATGATGCTCTTAAAACATAACAATAGTTTAAAGAAAATTTAATATCAAGAAATTGAATATTTTTACTATTCTTATTCTTTAGAATAAAAAGTCTCCTTTCCAATGAAGTGTTTCCCAAATATCGTTAATACCATTTCTCCAATCTACCTCAGAAGAGTATCAGTCACATTTTTCAACCACTTCTATAGGGAAAAAAAGTAACGTATAAGCATCTTGATAAACTGTCTTCCTTTTAAATTCATTCCACTGGTTGGATACTGTCTTCCCTCCTACCCTCCAAAAAATTCTAGCTTCCTCCCCGTTTCCTGATATTAAAGAAGTAAAAGCAGATAGCACACAACACATACTCACCTACTAAGTTCTTTCTTATCTGAATATTTTTGTTCTCTCTACTTTTCCTCAAATATTCTCCATGGAATACACACCCAAAGGTGTCCACTTTCCCAGCTCTGCTTGTTCATAAAACCATACTAACAACTATGGCAACTATAGAGATTAGAAACATGAAAGGCATCCTGCATTTTTTTTTTACTCGTTTCCTTCCATGAATACCACTTAACACTTAGGTTTTACTTCATTTTAACACCTTGCCTGTCCCTAAAATAGAACACATACCCTGAATAGTTAAGCTTGACCTTAGTTAGTCAAGCTGTCTGCAGACCTTTGGAAATTTAGTTAGTGCTTGTGCCAACTACAAAAGATCTTTAAGTAGTAAAACGTTTCTCTTCTTGCCTATAATCTCCTGGGGAAACATTTCGAATCTCTTTGTTTTTGCGTATAGCCCAAATTGAAGACTTCTCCCAAAAGCATGATTAGTTAATATAACAATTTGATCTCACACTGTCGATACTATCTCATTTTGTTTTTAAGCCTTTTGGCACCAAGAGAGCCTAAGTTCTGCCAGTTCTGAGCTAATCTCCAGGAAACCCTTTGTATGATTGAAGAAACTGAAACAGATCAGTGCCCAAGATTTTTAACAGCTTACTCGAGCATATGTTTTTAATAAACAGTCAATTTATTTAAAAATAGCTACTTTACTAGTTCGTCTTTCTTTATAATTTACATAAACCGTTTTTAAAACAAAAAATAGGAATACATGATTGAGAACACAGGTTCATTTCAACTTCAAGATTAGAGATAGTAATTCCAAATTGTTACAGATCACTGGATCTGCAACCCATTTCACCCGCGTTAGCATTTTAGCCGCGAGTATCCAGTGGAAATGACAACTTCGACTACACCGCTTAAAATGTTTCATACTGTTTCAACTCATACTGTTTCAACTGGTGCAATAATGTTAACTTCCAATCCTAATCTGTTTCTTACTGTTATTATTAAAACAGCTGTCAGCTGGGCTTCGGTAACCTCTTTGTACAACCGTTTATTCAACGCTTTGGGATCCTCCAGGATGCGTCACACCATATTACCCCTCAAAATAAGATCTAAGAACCTGACGCGCTCCAAGGGTCTACGAACACCATTCGAACGGGCACTCACAAAACGATGCAGAGACCCGACTGCCCAATGCAGCAAGGACAGATTACACTGGCATTTAAGACAAAACCGCAGCGTGGCCGCTCACCTCACCCTTGAGACTATTAAAGCAGCAATCTCCCTTCTCCCTTTCATCCACCTCTTCCCCAGCCCCCAGTACCTCCGATGCTCCCTCCCGGAGGGACCGCGGCGGTCTCCCGCGGGCCGGCAGGCGCGCGCGGCGGGCTCGGCGCGCCCCCACCCCCGTCGCGCCCCGCCCCGCCGGGTCCGGCCGCGGCACGCCAGCGGCGCCTTTTCGGGCCGCGCACACTCGCACGCACACGCTCCTCCCGGCCCCGCCATGTTCCGGGAGGCGGCAGCGGTGGCAGCCCAGCCCAGGGAGCGGTGGCGGGGGTCGCCCCGCTGAGTCCACCGCCCCCACCCAGTGCGGCGTCCCTCGCCCCTAGTGCCAGCTGCGCCGTGGCTCCTCGGGACTCTTGGAGGGACCGCGGCGGGCGGGGCGGACCCGCGCCGGGGCCACTAACGGCCTGTCACCGTCAGCCTGGCGGCGCCTCCGGCTGGACGTGACTGGGCGGCGCGGAGCGGGACGGGGTGGACAGGGTGCGTCCCCTACCTTGCTCTGGGGATGGAGGACTGGAGCAGCGCAGAACTGAGGGGGTCTCCTCCCAGGCGCCGGGGACCGGGCTCGAAACCGCGCCCCTCCTTCCTCCTCGCCTGTCGCCACGCCCCCCTAGCCCTCACGGACCCGGGGCACGGTCGACGCAGGAGACTTTAGCCCCTGAACGAGTGCCTCGGCGCTGTCGTCGCGCTCGTTGTCTTCGTCACCACTGCAACCGCCACTAACGCCGCCGAAGCCAGGCTTGAAAACATCTCCGGTCTCGGTCAGTCTCTCACCACAGCCTCCTCACTCCCAGGGCAGCGCCGACCAGCGATTGGCTATGGCACAGGCACGTGACTCCCCGGGCACGGGACCAGCGGCGTGACCGCCCCGCCTCCGGCGCTCGCCCGCCCCTTCCGCCGGCCCTTCCTCGCTGCCCCGCCTCTCTTTCAGCTCTGAGAAGCTTCCCGAGCCGCGGGGCGGGGAGTCGGAACCTACCAAGTGGGAGGCGGGGGTGGCGGTTCAGGCCGGAACTCCTCCCTGCAGTTTTGTCCCTCTCCCCACCCTACCCGGTTGTTACCGCTTCCCCTCTGCCGTCACCGGCCTGGGAAGGGAGGGGGAAATCAAAGGGTAAGCAAGAAAGCAGCGCAGGCGCCGCTGACAACTGCTGGGCCAGCGGTATCTGCAGTCGCCTTTTGTGGCTACCGTGGCAATGGATCGGACTGGAAACTTCTAGAAATGGCGGCGGGCGATGAAAATAGGTTCTACATAGGGTATTCACGTTCTTTTTGCGGGGCGAGTGGTTTGTGACCTCGGTTTGAGGCAAAGGAGGGAAATTGACTGCTATACTGGGCAGACGCAGAAGGCAGGCTCCCGAGAATCGGTGAGGCGGAGCGCGGGGAAGCGCCCAGGTCTGCGCCTCAGTGCGCCTGCGCGATAGCGCGCGTGACCCCGACGCGTGCTGGGAGCTTGACGAGGCGGTGGCGTGCGCGCAGTCACCTGCGCCAGGTAGGGCCGCAGTACCCGTTCCAGAAAAGAACGATAGTGTGCACCTGCTGTGAGGGTAATACACACTGATAATACGTCCTCTCCCATTCACACCTTCGAATGACCTTTTCCGAGAAATTTAAGTGTATTTTTCCACATCCGAGATGGTATTTTAGAGGAAATTTCTTAAGTCATGGAGAAGAGTATGTGAGGAAAATTTACCGTCTCCTAGCAGCAGGTACTCTTGACTTCCTTCTGGACACTTTATTTACATTGTGGTTAATCTAAGACAATTTGTACATGCTTTTATTTAACCACCAAGAGGATTACATAATTGGAGGGAAACCCTTTTATTCGGACTTCCTTCTGGACGCTTTTTATTTACATCGAGGTTAATCCTCGACAATTTCTGCATGCCTTAAATCACCAAAGGGGTTAGTTACATAATTGGAGTGAAAGCACCTCCCTCGTCTTTAATAGTGGCCTCTAAACTACAGCACCCCCTTGACTTGATGAGTCCTTAGTCACCAATCACAGATGTGGCATTTGACTTGACAGAGTTAAATCCCAACAAGTTACTACATAAAGCTTAACCTTGCATTCAAGATCAGTGTTTTTTCCTAGCTTCTTGATTTCCCCACTCGAAAACATCAAATCCAATTGTGGGGACAGAGTTCCAGAGAGTTTCCAGGCTCTCAGCCTCACGTGGAAAGGTGCTGGCTCGGGTAGTAGATGGCCATCAACTGTAACCAGTTAGCCAATTAGCCACTGATATAACTGCCACGGCTGTGCTGGTTGGTCAGTCGTTTGGTTGGTAGGCAGAGAAGTGGACAGCAGGTTGCAGGTCGTGTGGATCCAGCCTCCAGTGAGACTATAGTGGTATGACTTCCCTATCTATGGCTCAGTGGGTGTTCCTTTTTGGCCTAGCCATATCCTACGTTCTTAAGTGGGGAGTGGGACCAGAGACCCCGAAGGTCCCCTCGCACGACAAATGGTGCAGCGAGCAGGGTCTCCCACACGACAACAACATTAATAGAGAGCACCTTGTGGCTAGTGGTGGAATACTATTGCATTTAATTTGGTTATTTAAGGCATGAAATACAAAGAAACCCACTAAAAATTTAACCAACTCTGACATCTCTTCAAATCATTGAGATTGTTCCCATTTAATTCAGTCACAGGGAGTAGGTCAATTAGTATTGATGGCAATGGCCATGGCTATTTCTATAACAGGTTAAGTACCTCAGTTCAAAATTGAAAGGTAGCTAATCTTCAATTTGCTGAAATAAACCATAATTTATGGTAACAGCTATATGTACAACATTATTACTTAAAATCACTGAATACATGAAAAACTCATACGGCAGTGATGATCCAGGCTACTGTATTGACTATGCTCAATAGGATACTACCTATGAAAGTTCACAGTAGAAATCAAGTTGCAAAAATTTTTTTTTAATGAAGCTCCTATTAAGATTATATGTGACAAATTATAAATCAGTAAAAATGTTATTCAAAAAGGCCTAATGAAATTTTTGAAGGTAAGAATAGCTAGTTTTCCTTTTAATGTGAAAGTAGAAGTATAAATCAAGAATTTCTTATAAATATGATGGATAGAGGTCTCAAAAGAAGCCTGAAGAAAGCTAGTTTACATCCACGACCTAGTTGATCAGTAAACTGCTAAGGCTTTTAATTGTATAGTGCTGTCTGTCTTTCGTTGGCTCAAGTTCTAGAATCCATTTTCATCAAGTGGGTAAAATATGTTTTCTTAATAGTGCAAGGAGGCCAAGGACCCCAAGCATTAAACATCACTCTTAGCCAAAGTTAAGTTTTATCAAATTTATTTAGGGTTATTACTAGCAGATACTTAAAATGTGTATATTTGATATCTGAATGTGTATATTTGATATTTGATAACTAGAAGCCATTCTGCAAAATTTACTTGCCAACTTAATTTAGGTCTTCACACCTTTAGAATCAACTACTCTTATGTTTTGCTACATTTAAGTCCAGTTAGATCATTTAAAAAATCCTGCCATATTTCAGCAAAGTGAAAATGAATGAAAAATACAATTTCAGATCATAGTTTATCATAAAACTTAATCTATGCAGATGTAAGGTCTTTGCAATGAATACTTCTTATCATGTACTGTAAAATTTTCTGGAGCAGTGGCCCCATCCATTACAGCAAGTAATTATGAGCAATCAGTAGTAGCTCTTTTTCCCTAGCAACTTTCAATAGCTGCTCCAAAAAAACCCCCTCAAAACAAACAAAAACCCAAACAGGTGTTAGATTCTTTGCCAATAGGGAGAATGAAAAGTTGATTTGTTGGTTTATTTTTGCCATTAGACAGCAATAAGTAAATTTTCTCCCCCAAATACCCCTTTTTAAAAAACAGCACAAAGAACTGAGAAGGGAAAGTGAGCGAGTGAGTGGTGGTAAACAAATGATGCCTACCTCTCCCTTCTGGTTTGAAAAATAGGCTGGAATACAGCTGTCATCTCCAGCTCCTGGAAACTGGCAAGAAAATTTTAATAGTATTCATATACATTTTGGAACCATCTTGGGTTATTGTAATGAAATTTTACTTGCCAGGTGTTTTTAAAAGCTAGTTAGAGACACTATCACTAAAAGCAGTCCTTTTGTGTTAAAATTGTAATAGGATTTTCAAGAGAAATAGGCAAAAAAAAAAAAATTAAGAATCAACTCACAATCCTAATATACCACTGCAGTACAATGTAAGTGATGATTTAAGAACTACAGAATATCTTTTGATAATGGAGTAACAGTATGCCTATAATTGTGACCTAAAATTAATTTTCTATTTCTAAAATATTACATAAAAGTTGATAACCAGTGCATATCCTTAATAGATGACTTTGTTTTTTTCACCTGGTATCTGAACCTCCCCACTCCTAACTTTTGTTCTAGTTAAAAAATTTTTTTGATGTCAAAGTGTAAGATATTTGTATAAAAGTCAATAGTAGCATTAATTTAAAGAAATGTTTTTTCATAATTTGAAATAAAAGGCTTAACAGTTAACAAAGAGAAGATAGTCAATCTGTCTAGACTTAAAAAAAGGGATAAAAAACTAGTAAAAGTAGTTGCCTACTGAAAAGTCAACAAGGCTTAAGGTAGAAGAGAGTCACTTTCATTGTGTTACCTTTTTCTGCTACTTAAAAAATTAGTTATTGTTTGCCATCTAAAGTAAAAACTAATTTTTAAAGACATTCTTAAAAATAATGTTTTAAAGTCTCATACGTTCTAAGTGTCACAACAGCAAAGCCAACCAGTGACTTTGAGAAATCCTAAAATTATTGGATTAGATTTATCCTTGCATTCAAGCTGGCTACTGACTTTTTTTCAACTTGCAAAACTAATGTACTATAGCTAGCGTCTTGAAATGGATAAAGTACACAAAAGCCTTTATCCTTTCTTCTAAGTTGTAATACGCATTTAACTGGAGTATATTTTACATATCACTGATCTTTCCAACTCAGACTGTACTTCCAATTTCTTCCTCAAATTAGTTTTTGTATACTTGCAGTGTCAGAATAGCCAAGGATAATGTCAAAGAGATCCGTACCTTACTTCTTTAAAAATGACAACCAGCTTATCCTCCTAACACCTCCAGTCTGCTTTAAGTGTCCCTTACCAAATGGAAATACATTAACAATTGTGTACTATAAATGTAAAAATGTTTAAAGAGAACGCTGACATAAATAAGGTTTATAGAAAGATCATGTTAACTTAAGACTTGGCTATGGCTAAAGATGGGAAAACAAATGTATTTGAAATTTGACAGAATTTTTATTTCATAACAACCTAGTATTATCAATAAAAGTGACCTGGCAGTTGAAAACAGATGATGTTGGAGTACCTGTTAACTAGATTACGAAATAATGTCTTCATAGTTAGCCATGGAGAGCAGATGACTTTAAAATGGAACTCTGAAGTTTTGACACGTACTTACAGCTCCAAGTTGCTAGGTTACCACCAAGGTGTACACAGATTGACATGAACAATATTAAAAACTTATTTCGATAAGAGTTTCACTTTATTTCCCCCGTGACATATTTACAGTTGAATATAAATTAAAGGCCTGCTTGTACACCAAAACCAGGTCCTTTGGGTGGTTCAGTCAAAGAGGTAAGACCCCCAGCTGGCTCACAAGAGAAGCGTCCACTCCTGAAAAGAAAAGGAAGTAATGTTAAATTGACTATTAATGATTACCATTTATAAATTTTTACTTAAAAATAATATAATTATTACCTCACAACAGCCAGTTAAATAACTATTTTCCCCCAAGAACTAGCATAGATTATTTAATCCAAACATTTCAACTGCTGCAAGACTTTCTCTTCTTAAAGGTAAACATGAAAACTAACATGTCAAATATCAAAACTCACTATAAATATGAAAAATATAAAAATAATACTAATACTAGTTTCCATTTCTTGAGCACTGTACATACATTATTTGCTTATTTGAGCTCAATAATGCCATGAGACAAGTGATACTGTCCTTATTTTACAGATACAGAAACCAAGGCTTGGGGGATTCAGCATCTGCCTAAGGATCAGAGCCAAACTATAGCAAAATAACCCAACACAGAGGACATTTTTAAAATCATGTTTTAATAAACCAGAGCACTACATTTATTTTTGTATTTGAATTTTATTTAGATTGACATCTGTCATGGTGAACAGAAGAGAATACACATTTATACACTATATTTGGAAATAAACAGAAACTGGATTCCTTGAGGAAATTAAGCAGTGAAGACAAAAACATCTATTTGTACTTATATTTTTAAAGGCTGTATTAATTTTTCAAAAAACAGGTTCCAGATCAGAGTTGCTACCATAACCACAAAGAAAATAAGAACTGGTCCTTATGTAGGAATCTGAAGAGAAGCAGCAGAGAGGTAGGAGAACCTGTCTTGTTTCAGCCGCACACATACTTTCCCAGGTAATCACACAACCTCTGCTCTGTCTGACCTTTGTTGCTAGCGTTCAGCTCAGAACCCACTCCTATTTCACCCCTCTTATTCCCTGGCTTTGTTAATTTACCTTTTTGCTGCCACAGATTTTGGCTGAAGAATTTGTTCAATTTACATCTTTTTATTCCCTCTGGCATTGCCTTTTACATTCTGTCATCAATCTTATAGGTCTGATTTTAGAGCTCTAGGAAATCTTTTTTTGTTGAGGGGACAGAAAAGTGATACCACATAATCATTTATAAGATCTTTCAATCTATTATATTAAATAATGCAAATAACTAAATAGAGTATTGTAACAAAGAATGCCTACAAAGTCAGAAATTTGTTAACACATTTGCATTATAGGTTCACTATGAAAACCGGATCAAAAAGTAGACACTGTGTACTCTCTGTCAGAGCCTAAAACTGATATAGGATTTAAGTGGCGCAAAATGACATTTAACTTTAATAAAAAATAGTATTTGGCTTCGTAATTCTTTTGTTAACTAGTACTATAGGTACACCTGCTGCTCTTGGACAGCAAATGAAATAATGAAATTAATTTATTTTGGAGGATCTTCTCTTTTACTAGGTTCCCTCTTGTGGTTTAAGCTCAGCTACCCTCTTTACCAACACAAAGGACCACTTTAAGAAGATTATAAACACCGAAGTTTCTGGAGCAATAGATGGATAATTAACCATGTATACTGCCTGAGCTCGTCACAGTATTATAGAATTTTATGTAAGACAGTTGTTATTTTAAGAATATCCTGGTCCAGTCTCCTGAAGTTTGTTCCACGAAATGATAGTTCCATGTCATATTTGAGGGGAAAAAAGGACTTCCAGGAGTCTGTTATGTCTGTCTGCAAACTTTCTCCTTCCCTGACCATTCACAAAATACACATTAAAATATTATAAAGGCTGTAAAGCCTTCCAGTAAAGCCTATACAAACTGTGTTTAATCTACTAATCGTCTAACTTTTCCCCTCATTTTATCTGTAAACATGCCTCAGAACACTAACAGATAGGCAGTGATCTGAGCCCTACCCATTCACCTGATAGCCACAATTTACACTAGCGTCCTTCACTTAATAAAAAACAAATTATTTCCCTGATATGTTATGTTTAAAACAATTAACCTATTCTCTTCATCACATTTCAAAAGGTAAATTAGACATTCCAACGCTATTTGTACATTCATCATTTTAATTCATTTGCGTTCTAGAAAACTTGGCTTTTCTGTACAGTTCTTACAGCTTTAAAAAAAAGTACATTTTAAAGAAAAGCTAGCTACTTTATGAAAGCTTAGTGCTTATGTTTTTAATATCGCTGAGCTATATTCACCAGTACTGCCCCTATTTTTAGTATTAAAAAAACAATTATCCATCAGCAACGACCTATGTATTTTTATATATGCTTTGTAGCCTATGTTTCTTATACCTCAGATATTATCCGCACACCACAGAATTCTGCAAAATTTAAGATATCTTTATGAAACTAAACATGAAGAATTCAAATTGGATTTAAAATTAGTTTTAGTTAATCCATACTGAAAAACAATTTACATATTGATTAGTAATTTGAAAACAAGTTTAGAAGTCACGTTCAGTACTTTAACTGAAAATAAGATCAATCTCGGTATGCAATATGTTTATTAATGTCAAAATAAAGACTATTGTCTTATCATCAGTTTAGTATTTTCTTTTTAGCCATCATTTACCAAAAATTAAAAAGCAGTTTTGAACCACACAGAGACATCATCTTTTACTAATTTTGACCAGGGTACACCTCGTAGTGGTACTCAGAAATCAGTTACTATTGAACCAGTTTAATATCTCTTATTACTCAAAGATTCACAATAAGTACCTGTTTCAAACAGGTGAGCAGAGAGCTTTAGTATAAAAATACTAATGAAAAAGAATTAGCCAGCTTTGGTTAATTCAAAGAATAATTATAACTGTATTTTGGGTATTACTATCATCACAGTGATTTTATCGTACATATCCAAGAAATTAACTTGGGGAAGGAGAGGGAAAGTTGTTCTCATATGCTGGGAAGACATTTTAGAATTACCATTTCCAATTACAATCTTCACATATACCATTGGTGGACCTTCTGCAACTACTGAAAAATAAAATTTCTGCTTTTTAAATAAGACTTGGTAAGTAGAAAATAAAAATAGGTTCAGAAACCAATAATTCTAGTCTGGCTCAAACCTAGAACACTAACAAAAAAAAATCTCACTGAAAAACTATTTACAATTACTGATAAGCAACATTCCTACTATAATCAGATGTTAAAAATTCTTAACTATGGTACTTAGTTCTTGTTTATTAATGTTAAAATACAATGATGTTATAGTGTCTCCTATATTAAATAACAACAACAACAAAGTCTAATTTTATCCCTGGTAATTTCATGCAGACTTCTGGTTTTAAACACCATCATAAATAACAACTGGAGAATCCCCAATTCATATTACCAGCACTACTCTATTCCCTAAGCTCCAGGCTCAAATCTACCTTTTAGCATTCTATTATGGATGTCTAATAAGCATGTCTAATTTAACATGTGCAAAACATTTCTTCCCCAAACTTGCTCTACCCCAAATATTCTCCATTTTAGTTAAAGGAACCACTAAGGTGGTGCTCAGACCAAAAAGCTAGAAATCACTCATCATTCCTCTGCCCCACAACATCCACTAAATTTTAAAGCACTGTCCACACAGCAACTAATAATTTTAACAAGATCATTCATATCCATTCCACACTGAAAAGACTCCAAGACAGCTTTTTACCTGGGCTCGCCTACCTCTCTGACCCCTTCCACCACTTTCCTCCTTATCACCTCACTGCAAACATACTGTCATCTTATTTACCTTCCAAGACCTTAATATATCCTGTTTACCCTCCCTGGAACATTGTTCCTCCAATTCTTTACATGGTTTCTTTGGGCTTTTCATTCAGGTCACGGCTCAAATGTTAACACTTCAGAGAGTCCTCTCCTGACTAAATGTATCCCCAATCATTCTCTATCCCCTAAACCAGCTTTGTCTTCATAGCATTTATTGCTCAGATATTACATTAGTTGTCTGTCTCCATCACTAGAATATATGATATTTGACAACTTTACCTTATTCATAATTATGCGCACAACCTAAAATAGTGCCTGGCACGTAGCACACACCCAAAAATGTGTGTGAAATAAATGAATGGCAAGGGAATGCAATAAAGTAGACAAAGCAACTATCTTTCTATTTGTATGGCAGGCGATTAATGTTGGACAAATGTTGTGATTGATAAAAGGGAAGTAGTAGGTTCTAAATGGCAAAAGTATGACTACAGAATTACAAACACCTACTGTGTTTCCCTGAAAATAAGACCTAGCCAGACTATCAGCTCTAATGCATCTTTTGGAGCAAAAATTAATATTAGACCCGGTCTAATGTTATGTTAAAATAAGACCGGGTCTAATATAATTATAATATAATATAATATAATATAATATAATATAATATAATATAATATCGGGTTTTATATTAATTTTTGCTCCAAAAGATGCATTAGAGCTGATGGTCTGGCGAGGTCTTATTTTCGGGGAAACATGGTAATCAATAGAAAAGGGGACATCTAAAGAAACCAAGTGGATTTTATAAGGAAATCTGTACTTGAGATATTATGAACAAATATAACTGAAGTACCCAAAAGTTGAAAGAAGTTATGTGTTTAAGTACAAATATAAAAGTAGTATAAACTTATTTAAAAACATAGCTGAGGGCGGCCAATTGGCTCAATTGGTTAGAGCACAGTGCCCATAGCACCAGTGTTGCCGGTTCAATTCCCACATGGGCCAGTGGGTTGCGCCCTCCACAACTAGATTGAAAACAATGACTTGACTTGGAGCTGATGGGTCCTGGAAAATCACACTGTTCCCCAATACACCCCAATAAAAAATTTAAAAACAAAACAAAACAAAAAAACATAGCTGAGTCCTAAAAACAAGCTGGAGTTTGTGGAATATATTATGGACTTTGTTCTGCAGGGATGGAGGGTGCTTACATTTGAAGCAAGAGTTAGTAAGGGATAGGACCAGTGGCTAAGAAAGATATTGTAATGTTAAATGACAAAATGCTTCACTTAAATAGCCTCCATAAAGGAGAATGATTTTTCACAATGGAAATGTTTTACCCCCAAAATATAAGTGTAGCTCAGGAAAGTGAGGAACTAGGAACAAAATGCCAAACTTCTTTAAGCAAATTCAATTTAAAGTCTTAAAAGTAGTATATGTTTCCTAGGGAAAAAAGTAATAGTCAATAGGGGCCAGCTTGCCTTTACTAAACTTCAGTTACCCCCAACTGACCTCTTTTTCTTATTAGGTAGTGTTATTAGTCTACCAGAATAACAAGTGAATACTTTTAGAGTGCAGACTACAGAACCACTCCATAACCTCTGATTTAGTAATTCACCTTCAGGGAATTGTTATTTATAACAAAAAGTAGGAAAATATATCTTAAAATGGGAATAAAAAGCACATCATAGTTCTTTTAATATATTAGAATGCTATAAGACTATTAAAATCTATGTTGAGAGGAAGAAATTTTATATGATATAAGCAAAAAGAAATACTTACAAAAGGATTACAATTGTATAAAACCATGGAAACATTTGCTGGTATTAAGAGAGAGTTTTGAGTAATGTGAACACTTAGATATGAAACCAGGGTTTGTTTAGCAGCAAAAGTTCAGTTTTAATTCAACTGAACTTAATTCAAAGTTCAAAGAAAAGTCATTAGTATGAAACAAGTGCAGGAGGGAAGAAAAATGGATAAACAGGGTTTAAGCTGAAAAAGATCTAGGCATTCTAACAGGCTATATGTGCAATTAATGGTGTAATGTACCTGAAGTGAGAGTTGATGTAATTAGGCTGCATTATTACCATCATAATGTCTGGAACAAAGGAGACAGTCCCACAATGCTGAGCACATCTCTCAAATACTGTGATTAGTTTAAGTATATCACATTAAGAAAGTCATTAGCCAACTAGAAAACCTACAAAGGAGGAGACCAAAACTTTGTCATATAAGGAAAAAGAGTGAAATGACTGTGGATATTAAATCTGAGAAAAAAATATGGAGAAGACAAGATAACTACTTCAAGTAACTGAAAAGCTGTCATTTGGAAGAGTATTATCGTGTGTTGGTTCAAAGGGCCAAATTAGACCTTTAGTCAGAAATTAGAAGAAGACAGACTTTGGGTCAATCTTCTGGCAATGTGAACTTTTAAACAATGGAATAGATTTCTATATGTAGTAAATTTCCCTTCTTTATAAACATTCAAGTAAATACCAGATGACTATCTGGGAGAGTGTTAGAGAAGAAAAAAAAATTTTTGCTTGAGGTGACAGGCTGGTTTGGATACTATCCAAGGCTCCTCACAACGTGGGAACTTAGGCTATAAAGTTTTAAAAAGTAAGTTCATGTGAAAGACTACTTTAGGTTAAACCATTAAAATTCATTACATAGAAATAAAAGTATACCTTGGCCCAGGTTTTGGAATTTTGCCAGCCTTGAGCTCATCAATAATTTCCTCAATATCCTTAGGTGTCAGATCCTCCTGCCAAAAAAAATATTAAAATAGTCATATTAAAATTTAATCTACTATTAAAATCTGTGTAAATCCCTAATATCACTTGGTTTATTATCTCTGTCAAATCAGAAGTTAGTAACCAAGGTAGCAGCAACTAAATAGCTCCCATATATAGTATATATTGCCAAATGCAATATTCAGAGCAGTAGCTGAAGAGGTAATACACAGTGCTTTGAAGTGAAACAGTTCTGCATTTGAGTCCTGGCCCTAACACTTACTAGCCAGGGATCTTAGACAAGTTACTCATCCTCCGTAAGTTTGTTTCTTCATTTGTAAACCTATGTCAGAGTTTTTCTGAGGATTAAATGAGAAAATATATAAAATACAACAGTGCTGTGGTACATGTTCAACAAATGCTATGTCTTTGAAGAAACACTGAAGTGGAAAAATAGTAGTTAGCACCAGCTAACTTAAAAGTAGATGCCTAATATCCATCCCTAACTTAAAGGTCTAATACCCCAGCGGTATCTTTTCTTTCTTTCCCAGGTGAAATTCACCCTGTTTCAAAATTCACTTAAATGTTGAAGGAAATGGTAAAAAAAAAAAATTCTTTTTGACACATTTAATGATCCTGAGCCTCCAATCCCCATTTCAACCAGAACAGCCCCTATTATTTTATACACGGTGCACTGGTGTAAAATTTTTACCTTAAGAAAGGGTTCTGTTATTTAAAATAACAAATACAATTAAAACACATAAACTGACACCCTTGTGTGACTAGCTGCTGCAACCTAGGTTTAATCAAAAGACAATCGAAACAGAATGAGCAAGATTAAACTCAGAGAAAAATGCCTAGACTACATTGTATCCCCTCTCTCCATCCAAAACTGTTAAGTATGTAACAAAATGTTTTATAGGACCCTAGTACTATGTTAGAGAAATCACGATTCAATACTTCACTGACTAGCCACTTAAAAGGCCTTTAATATTTGTTGAATAATTAGACATTTATAAAAATAAAAACTGCTTTCAAACGGCTTAGGGTTTAACAGATGTTCAGAATTTCATAGCTAAAAGAAATCTTTAAACTCATCTAACAATATTATTCCTCCCCCAACTCTTTATTATGAGGATGTGAAAACTACACATGAATACACCCATAATCCTATCACCTAGATTCAACAATTTTTAATTTGCCTTATTTACATTATGTACAAATATGTGGAGTTTTTTTGGCTGTACCATTTGAAAGCAAGCTGCAAACATCCTGACATTTCACCCCTAATACTTCGCCAGGCACCTCCTAAGAATAAGAAAATTCTCTTAAATACTATAATTCCATTACCATACCTAATTAACAATAATTCCTTAATAAAATCAAATGTTAAGTCTATATTCAAATCTATCTAACCATCCTCAAAACTGATAGCTGTTTTTTTCCTAAGCATGATCGAATCAAAAGTTTATGTGACTATTTCATTTTATCCACTCATCAACTGAGATCTATAAGTTAACTGCCTTGACAAAAACCATACCATTACTAACTGAAAGAATTTTTAGTTCTTGGATAAATCTGTACGCTATTATATTTAGACTTACAATGCTTCATACAAAGCCTTTACTGTCTAATTCCTGCTTAAATCGAGATCTTCATTATTATGGATAAATTACAAAAATGTGGGAAAAGGGAAAGCTGTTGCCGTATTTTTAAAGGACTTTTTTTTAAGTATGGGAAACAGGTAAGAAATTTAAATTACTGATCATTAAAATGAAGAAAATCACTACAGAGAATGAAAATACCTTAGAAATCTAAAAGGCCAAAGAAATCCAATTTCAACTCAAAATACAAAAAACAAAAAAAAAAAACTTATACGTATCTATTTGAGGCATTATGGCAGAATAACTACCCTGATTGAACTTCCTGTTGTAACAACTACAAATACTAGGTAAAATAAAAAACAAACAAAATTTTTTAAATACACTGACAAAAAAGTAAGTACCTAGAGGCCAACACTGAACCCAGGTAAAGAAGTGGAATACCAAGCAAACTTGACCTCAGGGTTTCATAGCCTAGAGGAGCAAGAATCAAAGCCCCAGGCCACAAGAGACATCCAAATCACATGAAATTAAGACTCCAAAAAGCTATACCCTCAATGTAAGGGTAACTAGATATTAAACTGTCCCTCAAAAAACTGCTAGCCTGGAATCTTATGCATTGAGGGAGATGGGGAAGGTGTAAGGAGAGGGGCCTTCTTTGGGGCCTGTAGCATTTCCAGGAGCAAAGAGAGTAGCAAAGCAAATCCCTTCTTGAAGAATCCACCTTTAATACAGGTCTCAAAAAATTTCCATGAACAAATTTCTAAGAAGTATGAGTTAACAAAATACTGTGAATGAAAATCATAATATAATTAGGGTAGCAGGCAATTGAAAAAAACAGAAAACTCCAGACACCTGGATATTAAGAACACTTCTAAAAAACACAGGTCAAAATGCAAATTTAAAAATATTTAGACCTAAATGATGAAAATATTAATCAAAACTTGTGAGATCTGGCTAAAATAGTACTTATAGAGAAGTATGATACTGTCTCTAAAATTTTTAGAACAAGCAATGTAGTATTACATATTAGCATGGCTGGATACATATATTTGAAAAGTTTAAAAACATGTACAGGAAGAATACACACTAAATTTATGATAGTGGAAACCTCTGAGAATGACTGGAAAGGAATAGGACTTTTGGTACGGGTGGGAATGGTTTACCTACTACATCTGTAGCTTATTTCTACAAATAATAATAATAATAAATTTACTGAAGTGTGGGAAAACATTATTACTGTGAAGTCTTGGTGGTTATTTTCTGTATTTACATGTAAATTATTACATTTTTCATAATTTAAATGTTTTAAAAATGTATCAGTATCTCCTGCAATTAAATGCAAAAATGTTTAAAGATAATTTTTTTAAAAAATCTACTGGTGGACAATAATGTGGAAGCTAAAACTGACATATTTTTATGAAACGTTTTCTATTTGATTTATAATAAACTTTGGAAACCAGAAGAAAAAAAAACCTTCTGGATATGTAGGTCATATTTAGAAGAATATATCCATATTCCTCTACCTGAGTAATTCAGAAACCAACATGTATAAAATGGGAAACCAAAGATGTTAAATATGACATCATACAACTTTATATTAAGTGAAATACTCACATAGTAGTTGTCATTTATTTGAACCATTGGTGCGTTTACACAGGCCCCTAAACATTCCACCTCTATAAGAGTGAAAAGTTTGTCAGGTGTAGTCTCCCCAACCTTTATTCCTAAAAATATAAATGATCACCATGAGAACCAGGTTATATTTTAATAGCAATGGTTTAGAAGAAAAAAGAAAACAAACCCAACATATTACAGAGGTATACAAAAAGTATTTAGAAGCATTAAATTTTTTAAGTAAAACAACTCTGTATAATTACACTAGAACATTCAAGGATTTCTCAAGTGAACTTGTTCCTTTAAAAACCAAATTTCAGGAGACTCATCAGTGTTTGTTGTCATACAGCAGTGCTTCAGGCTGTATAATTTTCATTTTGATTGTGATAATTAACCTACTAAAATAAGTCATACTATCAGACTGGCAAAAACTCAGAAAACGGCTAATGTCAAACCTTAAGACTGAGGAAAACAACTATCCTCACATCTTTAGGGAAGACATTTTGGTAAAATATGGTAAAAATCTGACCCAGAAATTCTACTTCCTGTAAACAATTTCAGTATACAATAGGATAAGTATGCAAGGTAGGTACACATGAAAGTAACTGCAGAATAACTAAAGTTATAATAGAAAAATGTGGCAGACAAGCATGTTGTAGCCAAAATAAAGTACAAAAAGCAAACACAGATGTATTTAAGTATTTAAAAATGAAAATAATTAAAATAATGTGAAACCTAAAACTAATATACTCAACTATTATCAAAATTTGTACCTTGAAGGTAGGGTGTGGGATTCTGAACAAACCTCAGCTTTCTGTTTTATATACTTCAATAGTTCCCAACTATATTTACAACATCCAAGTACTTTATATTCAGTTAACAACAAAATTTTTTAAAAAGCACCTCCTTTTCATTTCATTTATATATTTCAACTATATATATATATATATAGTTATAAATGCAACAATAGCAGTTTTCTGTGGGAAAATACCCTTTAATTTTGTAAATTCTACTATAATAACATCATATTTCAAATTTCCCTTCCTGAAGCATTCTTATTGTTCTCAGATCTTATTTTTCCCAAGGCTAGTTTGGAATAACACAAGGACAATATAGTCACTTTTTTACATACCACAAGATATCACAATGAGTGAAAACTCAATTTTCTAAACAATGAAAACTTTAAAACTCCTAGAAGCTTTTCAAACAAACATAATTAGAAAAAATAAGGTGAAAAATTCAGCTTTTGAGGTTAAGAACTAAAGAATACAAAATAAGAAGAAATAAAGACAAACAGTAAGACAAAAATTTACTCATGAAATACAGGTCCCGTAAGATGGCAAAAGTTGGAAAATTTAGGTAGAAATAGGTCAACTCTAGAAAGACAATTCTAATTTTCATAAAAGTTATAAATACAATGTGTCCCATACCAAGTTTTTTCTGAATGGCCTCCAGTATGCTGTCAGAGTTTCGTAGCATGCAAGGTGTAGTAGTGCAGATCTGAATGTGATACTTCCCAACTGGCTTTCGATTATACATTGTATAAAATGTTGCTACTTCATATACTCTCATTGGAGGTACTTGTAATACTTCTGCAACCTAAAAAATTAGAAAATTTTTAAATAATACAATTACAATCTTTAACTGAGCTTTAGGTATGTTATAAAAAGCATATTTCAACATTGCTTCCATTTGGTAAAGACAGAAAAGTTCTTCAAAAGCAGCAAATATACCTGTAGTTGATATTTACAAGGTACAAGTCCTTCATTTTTGCAGACATCTTACACTTAAACCACACAGAGCACAGAGGCTAATGGTCACCCCACTTGTCTATGCAAAAAGATCTTTTTCTCTAAATCTTTAAATCTTTCACTATTAAGAATTTCTACTTTGTTCATTCAATTCTTATATTTTGTAATTTAAAATTTCTAACTGGCAAAAATTTGGTGGCCAAACCCCAATAAATTAAATTATACTTTTCAACTTTTCACCAATTTTTCAAAACAGCCTTGAGGTTACTGGTGATATATAGTGCGTACAAAAGGTATGATGACAGAAAAAAGGCTGAGAATCAAAGTTTACCTACTAGCCTACATTGGTTTACATATCTATAAACATACACACACACACACACGCACGCGCACGCACCATTTCCTATTGCAGCATCCTTCACAAAAGCTGATCTTATAGACTAGTACTTCCCTACCTTTCACATCAAGGTATTTACAGAAAATACTTGTTTTGACATTCAATGGGGGGAAGGGGGTCACGTCCAAGGGATTCATTATCTGAGCACAACTCTCTTTGTCAGGGCAACTGTGGGGAAACAACATTATTTTAGCTGTTTGCTAAGGCTGGTCCAGGTGATCAAATATCATTATTCAGGTCTTAAGATTTGATATCTGGCATTCTTAAAAATTATGCATATATCCATGTTTTGACATGGAAGAAGAGCTCATTAAATGGCATTTCAGATGACAAATATGTGACCTTTCTCATATCAGGGAACCTAAAGGAAACGTATTCTCAAAAGACATCCAATAACAGATCACCTGTGAAAGATTAACTTGATAATGGTCTAGGCTGACAGATCACATAAAATTTAGAAAATGAAGTCAAAATTTAGAAAGTCAGTCAAGTAGAAAACATACTGAATTGGAAATGGTTCCCAGCTCTTATCACTTAGAAAGCATAACAACTGGAAGAGATCTCCCTAGTTCACAAATTTCAATGCAGATGAGGAAGTATGTCCGGGGAAAAATCAGATCTCTTAGCTCGAAGTCAAATATATTTTCCATTATATCACATTGACTTATTGTGTGATTCTCCTAAGAATCAAATAATATATGATTTTGTGTATCACTTTGTAAATTATACACTGTAACATAATACCATACAAATGTAGTTATATTAATAGAATATGACTAAACTTGATATTTGGATTAGGGCTGAAAACACAATTAGAAAAAAATGAATCATAAAGATGTATGAATAGACTAACTTCACTTAAATGGGTCACCCATAACATTTCTGTAGGTTGTTGATTCCAAGCTGCCATAATCAATTGTTGTATACCATGTAATAGATAAATTTTTGTTAAAGGTGGTAGCCAAAGATGCAAAATATCAAAAAGATTCACATTAGCTGTGAGCAGATCCTTTTTCCTCGTAATTCTAGTGTTTAAATCACACATTAATTTTCAGAATATCTTGACAGCAAATTATACACATTGGGGATGTTTTATCTTTATTATGGTCATTTCTCTTGAAAGGAGGGTGGGGGGGTGGGAAGAAAACCTCTTTCACAATAAAGCTTTTACTATTTCCTGCAAGGATAAAAAAGCTCTTCCCTTTCAGTTCTCTGCATTATTAAGGGAACCAACAAAAGCACATATGCAATTTGAAGAAACATGAAGGATTAAAGGACTTCAAACTCATATTCTGACATATATATATATATATATATATATACACACACACACACACACACACATATATATAGTGACTGTCAGATGACTTTCTACATAAGGAAGTTACCATACACAACCTCTTCTCTTTTTCAACCAAGGCAAAAATGAATTCAGTACCTTGTTCATAGCAGAGATGGGCAGCCATCCATTCTGTCTTTGGGCTAAATCCAGGACTGGAAGTACAGCTGCTGCTTTATGCCCTTCTGGATAGTTTTTCACAATCGCCTCTATCCTCTGTATCAAAGAAAAAGCACCTGTTTTTATACATCTGGAAGACAGCCAAATATTTTGTGCATTAATTATAATTTAGTCATACCTTATAGTTTTCTGGTGTGAAATCAAATGGAGTATCTGGATTATTCTCAGGTGTATCTCTGTGCTATACAAAGGGAACAAAATGTTTTCCAAAATTATCAAAATTCCCTCAAAAGGTAAATAACTTTGCACATTACTATACTATTACTGATCGTTTAATCTTTTCATTTTATTTTCAACATGATATACATCAATCTATCCTTGCATCAAAAAGAATGACTAAACTAATTTTTAAATACACAACCGATGAGTATGATTAACAAAGTAATGTTAGCAGAATTCAAAATTTTAGAAATCACCATTTATTGAGAGAAGTAGCTTTAGGACCAAAAACCAAAGGGTTACCCAACTTGATTAAAGGACAGGATCTGCTAATGTAATTACCAAAACATTACCAATTATTGGAAGCCTTAGGAAATTTAAGACAATTTTGAGTGTGAACATACGCGCATTTTTCCAAAAGAGAGTGTATCAAACCGTCAAAGGGACTCAGTACTTTAGGAAAGATACAAAAGCAGCATATCTTCTCCACATTACAGAAACTAGCCAACAACAAGAAGCTTTATTTTTTTCTCCATAAAAGAGTAGGCCCTCTTTAAAAACTGACAAGAAATGGCATGTCAACAGGAAATCAAATGAGTCACACTGAGATTAACACTTACACCGATTAATGTTTTGTATATAGGGTGAACACGGAACTGAATCCCTCAGTGTGTTAACTCTCAAGAGTTCTTTTTTAAAGACATAAAAGAGGAAAGAAAATGGAAATTTTGGACAATGATCTCAAAATATGTGGCAAATCTGATGTTTTTAGACACAGATGATAAAATGTAAAACAGGAGTCTATCAATAGTATGGCTAACTTACTTATTAAGATTCAGCCTGGAAATAACTCAGTTTACAAAATTATACCACTAACTCGAAATCATACAAGTCCACTAAATTGCCTTTAAACACCACCAGATTAATCCCTGAACACTGTACCTTATCAGAGAAAGGGGATACATTATCTTATCCTTTCTGAATTGTGCATTTAAGCTGCATGAACTCACTGACCTCTCCCTATAGTTAAATCCTGAAAATCAAAAATACAAAGGCCAACTACCAAAGTATACACTCTATTGCTAAAATCTTTGAGTTTCAAACTAGTGCCATTTTGGAATTCCCCAAGTTGCACCCTCAGAATCTTCAGTGAGCCAACATGACTAATTTTTAAGAACCCAAAATGTAAAATCAGATTAGGGCTCACAGTACTTTCACCAAATAATAATCTAAATTCTTATTCCCAGAGTTGCCCTGGTATCAACTTAAACTAGAGATGTTCAGCTGAAATCACACGTCTTTTGAAATGCAGTAAATTCATTTAGCTCTACTTAAATTTCCACAATGGCCAGGATACACCAAAGACACTGGTATTTAAGATATTTTTGGATTATTACAACAGATTTACCCAAATTTCCAAGTTTTTTCATTCTGAAGAAATCTAAGTAATTACTTACCACAAATAAAGCTCCTCCAGCTCCATTTCGCACCGCTGTCTTATGCAAATTCCTTGTATGTCTTCCCTAAAATTTTAAGAAAATTTAGTAAATCACAAACCTTAAGAAATTTTTCATATGGAAATACTTTAAGATCCATAACTAAAAACAACAGAATCAACTTACAGAAGTAAAAGATTTTAAGAGATTTGGTCTACTACCCTACACGTGCCCATTCTATTTCAGGAAAGGAATAAAAAATGGAGATCCAAAGGTAAGGTTATTCACTTGCTTAAGGTCACACATAACAGTCAGTGAAAGAACCAGGACCATAACCCAGATCTCCTGAGTTGTGTTATCCTTTCTACGATACTCTGTTGGCTTATATCTGGAGAGTTAATGTACCATTAACTTACTGCCTTTCACTTTTGTCTGAATTAAGCTGGATCCCAGCTTACATTAAGTCTGGACCTTCATAAACATGTTTTCATTCTGTACAAATGAGTCATGTAATCTGTACAAATGAGTCAACTGTATCCTCCTTTTCAATTCTTTACTAATTTAGAAACTCCAGCCATAACATTAGTTCCAGAAAGCTGCTTATGATGCTATGCAGACTGACCATACTCAATTGTTTTGAAAGGAATCCATTTGATTACCCTCCCCACCTCATTTCATTTTTCTTTGCCCTGTTGCTCCTCCCCCCATCCCTCCGTTCTCCACCCTCACTGCCTCCCAAAAGCAATTCAACTATTATTCAAACAGAAATCCTGTGATTTCTGGGTTCGCCTAACCATAGATGGCAGAACACTGGATTAAATCAAGCATGGACTGGGAAAGAGTTGGATAATTCAAAGGCGGCAAACATAACAGAGAAGGAAGTAAAGACAATAATAGAACACAATCATATATTAACTTTCCCCTAGGTCCAAAAATAACATTTCCATTAAAGAAGTAAGTTTACATAGAACATTTCCTTTAATTAACAAGGAAAGACTCAGGTAGAGAATGTGAGACACAGGTATAAAATATGGGAGTGATAAACATCAGTTCCAGGATAATGGGGGAGGGGAGAATTCCATCAGCTAGTGGTGCACAGAGGGCTTCGACTGTGTTTGTTTTTTTCCTTAGGCAGCAAGTGGATACATAGTGTTTATTATATTTTTTCTTCTTTTGTGTCTGAAATGTAAGTTTTTAAAAAATTATGCAACACATATCAAGAAGACAATTTATGTTCTTATATTTTTATTCAATTTCTCCCAAATTGCTTCAGAGTTATCTGTGAATTAAATACAAGGTTATGCCTATATCCCTGATTTGCCTGTCCAGAACAAGGACTGAGAAAACATAAAACTGAGGCCACAATGCCCAAGTAATACTGTAAGAACAATATCAGCATAAAGTTTTGAAACATTAACTGAAACTAAAAATTAGAAGACAGCACCTGCACCCACTTTACCTAAGATATAGTATATATTTTTTAAATCAAAGGACAATTTTTGCTCAGTAACATTAGTGAGTTAACTAAATTGTGAGAGAAAACAAGACTTCATAATAAAATAAGGAAGGATTAATTTAAGAGTAAGAAAAGTATCCAATCGTTTCTTAACTTCTGAACCCTAACATTTTTCTGTTTACTGGCTTTTTATCCACTGAACCCTAACATTTTTCTGTTTACTGGCTTTTTATCCATTTCCTCCGAGTGGGTGTTCTCAAGGCTCAGTTCTGTCCTATGTTCTTAATTCTATAGATCTTTTGCCTGAGAGCTAATCTGTTCTCGGCTATTAACTCTATGCTGATGACTTGAATCTTATACACATTTAATAACAAAAAGTTAACAGCTTGAAGAGATCATAAATGCACATAAATGTGAACAAAACTATCACAGAATTCAAAGTTAATAAACTTGTAACTTAAAACATGCAATTACAAATGAAACATTTCTAACTATCAAATTAGCAGATTTTTTTTTTAATATAATTCAATTCTGTTGAGGTATGGAGAGGTGGGCATGCTTATACATTAGTTAAAAATTGATGGTCTTTTAGGATAGTTAATTGGCATGGTGTATGGACACACTAAAAAAAGTTTCCATCTTTTAGCCTAGTAATTCTACTTTAGAAATTTATCCTAAAGAATAGTATGAGGATAATGGTTTATATAAAAATGTTTTCTGTAATGTTTGTTATAGCAAAATACAAGCAACCAAAAAGCCTAGCACCAGGAGGTTTTAAATAAATACTAACAATTCCAACAAAAATATTATGTAACTAACAATTATATTTCCTAAATATAATAACATAGAAAGAAGTATTTGTGCCACAGTCATAACTGGAAAATAATGAGGGTTAAACAAAATACACACAAAAAAGCACAAACTGCCATCCCAATTATATTCACTATGGACACTAATGAAAAGACTGGAAGGCTGTAACAATTAAAAGGGTTTATCTGTTATTCATAATAACAAGATTATAAGCACCTCTTATTTTGTTTTGTTTTTTACATTTTTCTCTACTTTCCAGGTTTCCTATTTAGCAAGGATTAACTGACAAACTGAAAAAAACAAAAAACTCATTTAAAACAAAACATTCATTACGTACAAAACTTACCACCTCTACTGTTAATCTTATTTCTCTTTCCAATTTCCCTGTACATCAAATTAAACATCACCAATCTCTAAATTAGAATAGCTTCAGTTTTGGGTCAATATTTGATCCCCTTCTCATTATTCCAGGATCTTTTATTTAACATACTTTTATTTAACATTAAAAAATACAGAGATAATCTTGAAAATTGGTCTTTAGGCCTCTGTGGCTACTACATATTGGAAATTTTATATTGAGGCACTCTTTGACATGTAATTCTGAATATGCACAAAAGTTTATACACACAAACACATGCACAGAGACACTTGTTTTTCAAAATAAAATGTTTTAAAGTCCAAATCGTTGAAGACACATTACTGATTGAGAACAGTCAGGAAAAAGCAGCTAAGTTATAGAAAAAAACACTGGTGTTTCAGATTAACTTTTTTTTTTCTTAAGATTTGTTTTAGATCACCACTCTGCCACTTACTAACATGTAATCTTGCACAAGTCACTTAATTTTTTTAAGCCTCAGTTTCTGTACCTGCAAAACAGGGATATTTACTTATTAAAGTGTTTTGAGGTTCAAATAATAAAGTTTCTCTGAAAGTACAATATAACCTGCTAAAGCATTATCACATCTGCTTAGCTGACATGGGATAAAACATTTAAGAACTGAAAAATGGAAGATTTAAACAACTGCATTTTAAGAACAGATAACTTAAAATCATGCTTTGTTAGTTGACTCTAACAGTCACTGTCAACTGACACAAAAGAACAGATTTTACTGTTTCTTGCATCTGCACATAATTATTTTTATTATTTGTATCTACATAAGACTGTTAATTTTCCTTGTGAAAGTGTATTTTAGATAGTTGAAAAATACCACTTCCTTTCTCCCCACTGAAATTAACATATAAATTTCATTTTTACCTAAAATGGGGAAAGAGGAAAAAGTAGTGCTGGTATTTTCCATGGGTCCCGAGTTTCTGCACATCTTCTGAGCAGAGGCACTAGGCATTAACAAGTTTTTGTTCCAGACTATCTTTTCAAGGAGTTTTGCAGAGAATGTCTCACTGAGGCAAAGGTTGGGCACGTTTTCTTGCAGCTGGGGTTGGGTTCCTCAGTGTGATGCACTCCAGTCACCTGGTCTGCTCCATATCACTTCCAAGGGATTCGAGGGTCAAAGGGAACCAACATGAACATGAAGCCCATGCTACCTCATGTGCCCTGAGTAATAAAGTTCTCTCTGACCCAGGAATCTCAGCAAGCATCCATGAAACTGAGGCCAGTTAACTTCTTAGCTTGCAAATAGAGTAAAATCTCACAGCCTTCAGTTTTTTGTTTTTGTTTTTAACTGGGGAATATTGGGGAACAGTGTTTTTCCAGGACCCATCAGCTCCAGGTCAAGTCGTCGTTTTAACTCTAGTAGGGCACAGCTCACTAGCCAATGTGGGAATCCAACTGGCGACGTTGGTGTTATGAGCACTGCGCTCTAACCAACTGAGCCAACTGGCTGCCCTCTTAGTGCCTTCAATTCAGTTCTTGACAAGGAGGTCAAAATCTATAAATACCCCCATCTCCATGTCCTAATAATTTTTTAAATATAGAAAATATTATAATATAGAAAACACCATATAAGGAGTAAAGGAATAAATTAGATGAATATAGAGATATTATAAAAGAAACCAATTTAACAGTGGCTGGCTGTCTAGAGAATGGGACCAAGGATCTGGAGAGGGAAGAAAATTTACTCTTTAATATACACAACATATATTTACCGTAATATATATCATTTATCTCTATTGCTCACTCCTAATATATTTTAAATTTACTATTATATATGCCAGGGGTGCCAAAAAAATGTATATACATTTTAAGAGATGTTAACATTTAGGTCAACGTTGCTCAAGCAGTAGTTCGCCGTAATCAGAAGTGTCTGGACGCTGATGGTAACCACTTTGAGCATCTCTTGTAATTGCAGAAGTCAAACTTGTATTCATCTTTTGTTATCGGTATATATTGAATATTACAATTTTAATAGTTTTCCTTTCTTAAAATGTGTAACATTTTTTGGCACCGTGTGTGTGTGTGTGTGTGTGTGTGTGTGTGTCTCCCCTTGCATACTGTTTGAATTTTGGGCCATGTATACGTATCAATCACATTTCAATTTTTAAAAACCAATGAAGTCTTTAGTCTTTTTCCTCTCTTACTACCACAACTCTATTTCAGGCATTATTTCAGGTCTGTGCATTACTCATCAGTTTCTAGCTGACCTTTCCCCAATCCAAATCATCCTAATGTTACCAAACTAATTTTAAAAATATTGTACTGTTGATGGTGACTGTGATGTTGAAAGGACCGACACCAAATAGGAAGTGTCAATTTCTTCGTTTCTAAAAACCAAATTTTTCACATTCTAACACCCCAGAAATTAGGCTATATCACTGGTATCTAAGATTCCATAAATACCCTACGTGCAGAGAAACAATTTAGCAAAATTGTAAAAGCCCAGCTCCACAGCCACTTTCCAATTACTTTTGCATCAACCTAATACATAGGTTGTGATTATTAAAAGAGATAATCCATGTAAAGTGCTTAATACTTTGCATGGCATGCAGTAAATACTGTATTACTATTACTTACCATTAACTATTATTATTAGAAGTAGTCCATGTCAGGCACTAAGCTTTTTACGTATTATTTAATACAACTTTCATAAAGGGTGGGTATAGAGATTTAAACAAGATATGAACACTTATCAAGGTCACACCACTAGTGCCAGAACTCACATTAGATCTTAGGGCTAATGACAACAAAGGTCATGATCTTATTATCAGCCCCTTAAATGGAACTATCTGATATCACAGCTCTAGAAAAAACAGATTAGAAATGGAAAAGGCCTGCCTCCCTTGGCTCACTACGCTCCTATTTAGAGAGAAGAATGCATGTACATGCTCTTTTTAAAACAAGCTATTTCCTGTATTTTAAAAAAAAATTTTAAACAGTAAATGCCACTCTTTGATTCCTACAGAAATCCTAAATATGTATACATTATTAACATAGCATTTGAGCACCCTAACTTCAATGTCTGAAGCCCAGTTCTTCAAAATAGTAGAAAAAGGGCTCAGATAATTTGCGTATAAAACAAAAGCAAACAAAATAGGGTAAACAGATAAATATCAGCCCTCTTTTTTTTCATTTGGCATAAACTTATTCATAGCAAGTTAGTGCATGGCCGTTTTCAAAGCTGCTGTATTTTGGATATTTTTAAGAACTTCACCTATTTTACATTCATTATAATATTTACATCAAACACTTTCAATAAAGAAATGAATAAGATACCAAGTTTGAATTAACACCCTTACACTACTTAATGGACCATCTGAATTCAGTTTCACTTTAAAGAGGCATTCCAGGACCAACAGGTCTTAGAACCAGAAGAAAACAATTTAGCTGCGTAGCTAGGCTGGACTGATTCGAAGAGTAAACTAAGCTTTACCCTGCCACCCTTTAGACTCTGAAATGTCTGTATGTACTTCAATGAATTCCAATTGAATTCAGTGAACTCCAAAAGAAAATTCAAGTAATTTTTTTAAATACACAAGGACATTATCTAATGTACACCACAGAATTCATAGTGGGTTCCAATTCTAGCTTATTCTTTTTTTCAGTGTTTCAGAAGGAACAGAGCTGTACAGCAGGCAAATAGTGGCAGTGTTTTATTTGGATTCAAGTAACCTTGAGTACTTCAACATGTCTTTTTTGACTCCTCAAAAACCTATGGTTAGTTACTTCCATTTTACTCTTAAAAAACAGGTTCAGAAACAGTCATCTGCCCTACACCACGCAATTAGTGACAGATGGATTCTGAGCCCAGGTCATTTCAATCTAAGTCCTCTGCTCTTTCTACTCACCCTTCTCTTTTACCACCATTTGCAGTATCAATACCAATAGCTCAAGTGACAAAAATTAAAATTTTACATTCCTCCAACCACTCCCCAAGAATAGGATTTTTTTCCCATGTTTTCTTTCTTTTAGTTTCATCTGTTGTTCGACATTAATATTATCTAACTCTGCTCACCTTTCAATTCTGTCTGACATTTGCACTATAAAAGGCTACATCCAGCCAGGGGAACTTAACTAATAAAGCTGTAAAACAAAACTGACAGAATTATTAACCTAATTAATCAGAAAGAAAGGACTAGGGCCAGGCAACTGAAAAAGTCTGTTCCTTTATGAGCAATCAATTCAGGCAAGGAATATACCTTTTAGACCACCCCATTTATAGTTAAAATCCCCAAATATGCGTGTACCTGCACAGGGGTCACAACTCACATGTGAAACATATGGTGAAGAAACAGTGATACTGGTTTCTTCTGTACATTTTTCCCTCTGTTCACCAGTACCTACTTGCTTATTACCTACAGCCTCCCCCAACATCAGCTCAAGCAAAGACCATTTCTTACAGCTGTCTAGAGCCAAGATACGCAGAGAAAACTAAAAGCTCCCTTAAAAGTCTTTGTCCATGATACACTGAGTAGGTATTTTTACATTTTAAAAAAATCCTTGAGAAATAAGTTTTTTAATGAATTTTAATTTAATAAAGTAGATGGGTTTATATTAACTGTGAAATCTATTTCAAGGATGAAAATAAATACAAATGCTTACTCTGCCTCAGATACTGTGCTACAAAGTTTACAAACACTGTAATTCATTTACTTAGTACCAACCAAATTTGTTTACAACATTTTTCGTAGTCTAAAACATACTAAAAGCCCACTACAGTGTTAGATAAATTGAGGACATTCTATTCTCCAAGAAAGATGATAATGGTCTAGCCTGACAGACCAAATAAAATTTAGAAAGTGAAAAAAAATGAAGTATAGCAGAATCTTTGCAATAGTCAAGTAGAAAATGCTTCCCCTAGACCACACAGCTAAATAAATGAAAAGTCAAACACAGGTTTTCCTGACTTGAGTACATGCCTTACTCACTAAAATTAAGTTTTGTTATATTTGCAAATGTACATAAAAGGGCTTCTACAAATGCCCTCCAAGTAAAGTTCCATCAATAATTTAAAAATGTTAATTCAAATTAAAGAAATATAAGTGATTTATCCCCCTAGCACTATGAGAGAATTAATAAGTAAAATTTGGCCAAATTTTCTATTATAGAAAAGCTACACAGACAGCCCAGATATTAAAGGAGCATTACAGATTAAGATAACCATATTAATGGCAATAATAGTAATAATTATTTTCAGCCAACTTGACCAAACAACTTAAAGCATTCTTTAGATATATAAAATCCAATACATATACAAACAACACTCAACTATCCTAAGGACAGAAATACTTCACAGAAATGAAATGTCCAAATATTAGTCAGTGGACCTAGGTTCAGATTCATCTTCACTAATTACTGTAATCTTGGGAAAGTTGCTCTCCATGGTTTGCTCATCTTTAAAGTAACAGCAGTGCCTATCTTAAACTGTTAAAGATTAAATGAGATAGTGCTTAGCACATTATCATTGTAAGTATTCATGTATTAGCCACTATTATTATTATTATTATTATTATTATTATTAGAGCTTTAATTAACTAAGTAACACTTCAGTAGCACTTTAAGTTAAAGTGCTTAAGTAACATTTTAGTTTCCAATTATCTTTTTTTCTTGTGTCCTAAAATGCTACTGAAGGAAATAAAAAGGCCAAACAATGGGCCTCAATAATCTCAAAAACAAAGAACCTAAATAATTGAGTTGATTATAAATATTCATTTTCAAAAGTTTAAATGATTTTGAGAGCTTTCAGCCTAAAGAATTAACTAGTCAAACTTAAACACAACTTTTTTAAATTTGAAAATCAAACACAAACAAATGCTATATACATTTAAATTGCCTTATTTCTAGTCCTACGACTAATACTCAAATAAGCACATATTTATTTAAAATTTAATAAATCTACCACTATTACGAGCCCAGTATCTGTATTTTTCAAATTTCAACATTTTTTTTATTTTTCAGTTACAGTTGACATACAATATTATATTGGTTTCAGCTGTACTCATAGAAGATAGTGATTAGACATTTATATAATTTACGAAGTGATCACCCCGATAAACCTAGTACCCATCTGACACTATACATATCTATTACATTATTGACTATATTCCTTATGCTATACTTTACATCCCCACGACTACTTTGTAACTACCAATTTTTACTTAATTCCTTTTCCAGCCATTCCTGCAACCTCCCTCCCATTTGGCAATCATCACAATGTTCTCTGTATCTATGAGTTTGTTTTGTTTTGTTTGTTATTTTGTTCTTTAGATCCCACATACCAATACAAGTGAAATCAAATGGCATTTGTCTTTCTGTAACTCCATTCAGCACAATATCCTCTAGGTCTATCCATGTTGTTACAGATAGCAAGATTTCATTCCTTTTTATGGCTGAGCCAAACATCTGTATTTTTAAAATATCCTATGTGATTCTTTTGATCAAGTTTGGGAATTGTTACTTTATGGTATATGATATCTATATCCTAGCTCACAGTTTATGGATGTTATGAATAATCTTCAAAATGCTAATGACTCTAAGAACAAGAAATGCTAGGCATCTTTTACTACTCAGGATCTTTGGAAGTACTGAGGAATATTAAGGAATAGTCACTGACAATAAGGAACTATCTTCTCCATACCTCAAAATATTAGACACGTACTACATATCATTACAAATATAACCATCTGAACATAGCGTGACATTATTTGTATTTTTCAAATTGCCTACTTTTCTTTTTCATAGTACTACCATGATATCCCCTTAGAATCAAAATTGCATTCTTTTGATTCCACAGTATTTTCTTTAAGCATCAACTACTATTTTGTAATTGAGTTAACAAGTCTTTTTACTCATTCATTCTTCTTTGTGATTTATTCCTCACTTCCTCTTTCTGAACCTTCTCCTCAGGAAGCCAAAGTATTGTAAGTCTAACCTCATTCAGGAGTTGAAACACTCACTGGATTTCAGTTACCATTTTCAAGACATATTCTACCTTGATTATGTTGTTTTTGAGGGAAAGAATAAAATTGTGTGCAGTATTCCAAGTGCTGTATTATAAAATGGTTAAGACAAGTATAAAATCATGTTCTGCTATTGAATTCTGAACAGTCTAATTTGTCTTTATTTTACTATCAGCACATTAAACTGATGTTAGTAACGACTTTTCTGGGTTGCAAATCATGGCTCAGAACATCAGAACCTTAACTTACAAGGAAATTTTTCAAAATTTCCCAAAATGTATACTTTTACTACCCTGATAAAATTAAACTTAATAACCATCATAGCTATGTAATTCTGCAGTTTAATGCCAAACAATTGCTTCTCTACAGAAAGAACTGTCATGTACTCGACAAGTAGGTAGGTTTTGTACCCTTTCACCTCTGAAATTATCAAGTATGTTCGCCTACTATACTGATCCCCACTTCTTTATGCAGAGAAACGCGATTCTATAATTACATTTTGTTTATCTTGATGTCAACTTGCTATTCATGACTTAAAAAATTATAACAATGAAAAACATCCCCGAGTCCCCATTTCTCTCACTTACTCTCTCAATGTAATCAGTCACCAAGTCCTACCCATTCTACCTTAACAATTTTCAAATTGCTTTCCTGCTACTTCACTTTTCCTGCGACTATCCCCAGTTCCAACTCTTCTCATTTCTCTCCTAGATTGCTGCAATAACCTTCCAATCTCACCTTCTCTACATATCCTGAGATTTTGTCCTAAAACTATGATGGGGCAGGGGGAGGAGTTGGTGGGAATCAATCTAACTATGTTACTCATCTATTTACAATTGTTCACTGCCTACAGAATAAAATCTCAAGTCTGTGGTATGACATACGCGTACCAAGGCTTTACGACCTTTTCCAGCCTCATCTTCCACAAGTTATCCCTGTCCACCCTGCTATGCTCTCGTACATCACCATCCTTGTACATGGAGCTACCTATACCTATAACACTATGTCACCCTATACCTCCCTCCCATCCATCAGTACCAAGGTTAACCTCCCCCTCTAATCCCTCTAAAGCCCCTGAACCTCAATCTCTTTTCCCCAAGCAAAGTGAAATCACTTTATAGCACCTATTCAATTTAAATCTTCACCATGCATACCAATTTCCCTCAGCAAACTTAAGCAACTTCAGAAAGGTAGGTTAAAATTTTTTTTTTAAATCAAAAAAACAGTACCTGCAAACAAACCCAGTTTAGCTCATACTATATAATTTGGAGCATATTTGCCTGGGACTCTTCAGATGTCTCACCTACAAAGTGGGATAACACCCAGCAAAATATTCCACAGGTAAAGTAGCTTTCATTCTCCAACAAGGCAAAGCAAAAGGTGTTTAAACATGGTCTTTAATGTTTATTGAATGAAAGAAATTTCCAACAACTGGTTTATAACATGCTTCCTGACCTGACTCAAAAAATGGTGAGTCAAGGTTTCCCAATGGAAAACCAAAACAACATAGTCAATGAACCTATAATTGATTACCCAATGTACCGGCCTGGTACTAAACAATGCCCAAAGACACAGGAAGTTCAGCAATCTGTATCTTTGAAATGGAGACTGAGGTTCACATCTTTAATATAAAGATGTGAATCTGTAGTGTGCCAATAGTGGCATACTGAACCTCACCAAATAAACTTGAATATTTGTTCATTTTCTCTTTCTCCTAAGCTGTCTAAGGCTGTAGCAGGCAGAATAATAATGCCCCCAAAATACCCACGTCCTAATCCTAGGAAGCTGTGCATATGTTAGCATACACAGCAAAAGAGAACTATGGTTGCAGATGGAATTAAGGTTGATAATCAGTTGACCTTAAAACTGGGAGATTATTCTGAATTATCAAGGTGGACCCAAGAAAAATCACAGGGGCCCTTAAAATTTAGAAGAGGGAGCAAAGTCAGAGGATATGTGACAAATGACAGAAGCAGGGTCAGAGTGCTGTGATGTGAGAGTCTGACCAGATCTTGTTAGCTTTCAAGACGGAAGATAGTAAATTTGTGTTGTTATGTCACCAAGTTTGTGATAATTTGTTATAGCAGCAATAGAAAACTAATGCAAATGCCTTTTAAAAAAAATTTAAGAACTCCTTTCAAGTCCGCAAACCAAAACAGAGATACCCTGGGACATCGCAAAATTAGGTTTAAGAATCTCTAATGGAATAATCTACAAAACTTAAACTTTAGAAAGAAAAATGCCTCCACTTCTAGTATGGCTGAGTAGCTATTATCCAGCCAAACCCTTGAGTAATAACTCAAATATTATATATACTGGACAATATATTTTTTAAAAAATTAGGAAATAAAAAAACTTTCTGAAGGCACTGGAGAACAACCAAGTGCACACAGTATAGGAGGGGTGCCTATACTTAGGAGAAGCAAATGAGGGTTTTTGTTTTCTTTCTTTACATGTTTTAGCCTGAAGGGAGGCCCCAGTCTATATGATGCCAGGCAATTAAAACTCTTAAGAGAAAACCAGCTGCCCTAATGGCTTGAAGAACCACAGGAAAGTTTGGGACAATCACAGGCATGGGATAGCGGGAAATCCCAGAAAAGGAAGTGCCAGAGAGAAGAAGCCCCAAATACTGACTCCAAACCATGCTTCCATGCACAGGTGGCAGACTCCAAGCAGCTCTGCTAGAACTGAACCAGTATGTGAGTTGCTGCCCATGAGGGAGTTGGATTGTAGTTTGAGTTCAATTAAGTTAACTGCCAGCAACACTTTGACCACCACCACTCTTTGGAAGAATTAACAAAATCTAGAGCCTCTATGACATATCATTCACAAGGTCCGGGATACAATCCAAAACTATTCAACTTAAAAAAAAAGAACAACACAATCCATTTTCAAGAAAAAAGACAATGAATGGAGATTACCGAATAATTTCAAAGCTGCTACAACCATGCTTAAGGACATAAAGGAAAATATTGTCAATGAATATGAAAGACAGTTTGAGGAATATAACCAACAATGTTGTAAAGATTTTGTAGGGTGTCTGATGGGCACAGGTCTTATTTAGGGAGACCACTTCATGGATGGTGTAGATGCTTGACTACTGCACTGTACACCTGAAGCTGAAGCTGAGTAATATTGTATGTCAACTATAATTTTATATATATACATACACATACACACACACACACACAGTCACAGGATATGGAGAACAGCATAGGGAATACAGTCAATGGAACTGCAACAGATATATACGATATCAGAGGGGCAACAGATTGGGGAAGGGAGGTTATCATTTTGTGAGGGGTGATATGTCTAACTATTACATTGTTTTGTACATCTGAAACTGATAAAAAAAATGCTGTGAGAAAAAAAAGATAGCAACTACTAAAAAAGAAACATGAAAATTCTAAAACTGAAAACACAGTCCTTTAAAAATGCCACAACCCTGTCAGCACTACTAAACTAAGTAGTGGCTTGGGAGTGAGGCACTGACGAGTTGTACAGTGATGTCAACATTACAGAAACCCCCGGGCCATTACTGAAGGACAGAAGGAAATAAACCTATTCTGAGTATCTATTGCTCCATAATTCATCATTTTAGGCAATTCTTGACAATTAGTTGATTGGCTATTACTGCACTTTAGAGAAAGAAAAATAGAGATCAAAGAGATTAAGAAATATGGCTGAAGGTCACACGAGTGTATTCCAACCACTTCCTATTAAGTTCTTTATATTTTTTAAGCAATGAAGAGTTGACAAGCCTGTGGCTGAAGGAAATGGCAGCTAGCTAATAAAGCAGAAATTATAATAAGCAATTTCTTTGAAAATGTAAATGGTTTCTTTAAAGGTTTCTCTTTTAGGAAAGGAATTTTATCAGTGGGACCTCTTTATTTACACTTTGCCTGATTTCTCCTAGGTCATTCTGATATCCCACTATTTGTAAAAGGTTAGAAGATGGGCCTAATTATATAAGTTATAGAACATCCTCACAATGTAATGCTATGCAGCCTTAAAAATGACAATATAGAAATGTTTACTGATAAGGAAAGATGATCAAAATGTGTTATGGGAAAACACACGTTACAGAACTGAACAATTATCATCTGATTAAAGAAAAATTCTGTAAAGTCTGTTAATTGCAGACATCAGAATGTTAACAATTTGGTTAACTTCCAAGTAGAGGCGACTATGGGTGATTTTTATTTTTTGAGCTTATTCTATTTGCTGTTGCTAATATTATGTTTTTCCTACAATGTATTACTTGTGTAATAAAAAATTAAACTCATAAATCAAACCATCATGCCATATACCTTAAACTTATATAGTGATATATGTCAATTATTTCTCAATTAAACTAGAAAAAAATAAAAATTAAACTTATCAACTCAACAAATATTTATTGAGCACATATTACGTAACAGGTAATGTTTGTTAAAAAAGAGAAGCTGCAAAAACATAAAACTTGATTAAAATTTTCTTCCACTACGTGAAGTTATTTTCTTTTTAATTAACACTGATTTTCAATTTGCACCTCTAACCTCTCTGCCTCAAAAACAAAATAAACTAAAATCTATCTGTTCTATATTTCTATCCTTCCTACTACCGTTTCCCTGAAAATAAGACCTAGCCAGACCATCAGCTCTAATGCGTCTTTTGGAGCAAAAATTAATAAGAAACCCGGTTTTATTTTACTATAGTAAAATAAGACCGGGTCTTACATAGTATAATAAATATAATATAATATAATATCTAGTCTTATATTAATTTTTGTTCCAAAAGATGCACTAGAGCTGATTGTCCAGCTAGGTCTTATTTTCGGGGAAACACGGTAGACAAGATCTGATCCTCATTTTCTCTCATTTGGGGTTCTGCAAGAGCCTCTTACCTATTTAGTCTCCATACCTCTGGCTCCAATCAAATCTATTCCACCTTCAGTCCCATACAGTGATTCATCCAAAACAGAAACTTGACCATGTCCTTCTGCTCCTCTGAAATCCTTCATTGCCTCTAAGATAAAGCCAATTTTTTTTTAGCATGGCATGCAAGGAGCTCCAAGATCTGGATCCTGCCCACCCCTCTCATTTCATCTTGGAACTCACCTTCCTTCCAACAATGGAGTCCAGCAACAGTATTTGAAGCTTCTCATACCACCAAGCTTTTTCTTGCCAACTATCAATAGTCTTTTCTTTTGTTGTCCTTTCCACCTAGAGTACCCTCTCCTCAATTGGCTGACCTCATCGCTAATCTGTTAGTACTGTCTCCAGGAAAAATCTTACACCACCTTCAAACCAAACTGACTGACCTTATTCATAACTCTAACACTGTACGATATCTCCCTTAATTCAAAGTTCCTCTTACATGAGACTATTAACTATACAAGAACAGGGATTGTTTAAATTTATTTCTTATCTGTAATATGGGGAATAGTACTAACCTCATAATGAAATTTAGAATGTAAATATTTAACAGTGGTTGGCACATAGCAAGTAGTCACCAAATGTCATCATTATCCATACTGTTACCTGGAGTCCAGCAGTGTATGACCCACAATAAGACCTCAAACGTTCAGTAAAAAACTAAACTGCAAATTGAAACGTTCCCATTTTACAACTGAGGAAACTAAGCGAGAAAAATAACCAGTCACAAAGCTAGAAAAGGCAGTGAAGTCACCACGCACACTCGGGTCTAACTCTAAAACCCTGAACTCATTCCATGCTATTATGCACTATTTCCCGCTCTTCTGCTGAAAACTGGCTCAACCTTTCTATTTTACTGCAAGGACAAAAAGGCTTCTTTCTTTCCAGTAAATGCTGTTATAATCGTCATTTCTGAATCTGCATTTTTAAGCTAACTTGAGTGTTTCAAACTCTGAGATTCAATTTCCTTGCTTAAAATGAGATGTACTTGGATCTCAAAAGACCAAACTAAAATCCTGCTATGCAGTATTTGTGGTGCTGTTCGTTCATAAATTCGATAGGTTTACCAAACTCTTCCCATATGAAGAGCACAACTGCAGTAAATGAAGTACTGTGGTTACTTTTCTCTTGGCCCAAGGAAAGGCTCATAAACCAAGCAAGCCAGAGCCTACAATTCCTGAGTTCTCTCCAGTACGCTGAATCTGACAAGGTCAATAGGCTTGATATGCAAGGTGCTTCCTTCCGGAGCGGGGATATTGGAAACAGATCTGGCCGACTTAGGACAGGCGTTACGTTCCGCGCTAGAGCGAAAACAAGATACAACAGACCACCGAGCAGCCCCTCCTTTACCAAATTAGGCGTAAACTTCACAGTCCTGTGGGGAAGGCCATGCACCCGCCGCAGTTACATCTGCCGACCCTCCCGCGGCGCTCCTTGCTCGCGGTGGAGCTGCAGCGGCCTATCCGGGGAGAGGGCGAAGGCCGCAATGCCCTTGCCGCCGCCTGCAGGCCAGTCCAAGCCCAGGGCTCTCCCGTGCTCACAACAAATGAAGGCAAAGAGAGAGGGAGAAGGGCGGCGGCAGTGCTCGGGCTCATTCCGAGCCTCCTTACCCACTGTGTGGCGAGGCCAGTCGCCCGGGCCCGGAGCGCCGCAGAGAAGAACATGGTGGACCAAACTCTTGGCCCTTCCCCGAGGCGCCAGGCGAGAATCCCGAGAGCCGGGACGCACGACGTGCGCGCTCCCGAACCAGGCCTAGTGCATCCAGTTGCCTACGCGGAAGCGGCGAGGGCGCGCGGGGCCTGCTGGGGCCCAGTGGGCGGAGACTTTGCAGGGAAAGGGGCGGGGCGAGGGCAGCCAGGGCCGTAAAAGGCAGGGTCCCGCGGGCCGTGCTGAGGTCCCAGCCTTGAAAGGAAGCGTCCTCGAGCTGTCCCTTGGGCCCTTGGGGGATGAAACGCCGATCTGGATTTATAAAGTGAGCTTCCCTCCTGGAGAGCCTTATGAGAATTTAATCACCTCCTTTTTTTTATTGTGATTATTTTTTAAATTCCGTTTCAATCCTCCAAAAATCGTATTTTACCAAAGTATCGAATTGAAGATACAGAGGGTTGCCACCGTGTGAGCTAGGCATAGATCTTGGTTCCCATTCTTTTGCTTTAGAGATGTGTGCCGACATATTTAGAGATGAAATAATATAATATCTGGAGTTTGCTTTAGAATAATGCAGAGTGGGAGATATAAATGAAAAAGGATTGGCCATGAGTGATTGATTGACTGTTGAGGCTGTGTGGTAGTTCTCTTATTATTCTCGGTACTTTTGTACATGTTGGAAATTTTCCATAGTAAAACTTAAAAAAAAATCCACTTCCTTCTTGATGTTTGTTTGGTCATCTCTGGAAATTCCAACAAGTACTTATTCAGTAACAGCTGTAATACGCACTGCTGTTTCCTGCTGTAGAAAGTTTACCAGGCACTTACTGCCTCTTGATTTTTCCCTTCTCTGCCTTCTTTTCTTGTGTGTCATGTCCTGTACCCACCCCCTTTCTTTTGCCCATTTTCTTTGCTATAATAAACTTGTGAATAATTTCTGGAACTTACAGCAGTGTAGGGATTTTTAAAATGTATCCCTCATTATTTTAAAAACTCTAAAATATTCCATTGCAACTCCTTATGAATCATTTTACAAATAATGGAATTCAAGTCACAGAGGGCTGCCACCCGGAGAGCTAGAATAAATACCAAGTGCCTTGGTTCCCATTACTTTGCTTTATCTTTTACGTTAGTTTGTTTCTCCAAAACTGGCTGCAGTATTTCCCTTTAAAAGGGAAAAATATTCTGGCCCCCAATGTTGATTTAAATTATTATAAAGCTACCTAATATATATAAACCCAACACTGTTATAACACTGTACTTACGAGTATAGTTCTTATACAACTAAAATCAAAACATATCACAAATTAAATACTTACAAACTTACAAATAGATGATGCTGACTGATATGGCATGGATTCTTTGAATCTGGTATGCATGCTTTTGTTGGATTCTATTAGGGCTTTGTCTGACCTAGTCTAGATTAGTTCTCACAATATCTTCCCTAAATGTGCCTGCCTTTACTTTCATTACCACATTTACCATGAGGTTATAACTTCCATTGGTGCAGAAACCTGCCCTTCCCAACCCTTCAACAACTTGCAGTGTAGCTGACATATGGAAGGCATTCAATATTGGTTGACTGAAAATTTTGCACATGGTGCAAATATCTGGCCTCTCTAAAAGGGTTATAGTCTCAGGTTGAATATGTGCTTATATGTACATGTGTCCGTGAGAATGTATTTTGCTGCAAGTAACAGGAGAGCTAATTGAAGTAGATCGAACAGTATTGTGTACGTTATCTCACATGAAAAGAGTTCCAGAGATAGAACAGTTCCAAAAATAGATAATTCAGATAATTCACGATGTCCTCAAAAAATTGAGTGCCTTCCATCTTTATATTCTGCCATATCCAGCCGTGACTCACAAGATAGCTGCAGTAGTAGTTCCAAGAAGTATATGTAGATGACAACAGTCCAAGAAGAAAAAAGAAATTCTTGCCTCTCAGTTGTCTCAGATGCTCCTCCGCAGATTTCTTTGTCTCATCAACATACCTATCACAGTAGTTGAGAAAACAGGCTCTAAAATCAGACTGGCGGTTCAGATGCCCCCTCTACTCCTTTCTAGCTGTGTGATTTTAGGCGAGTTAGTCTCTCTGGGCTTCAGTTTAGTATAGTACATATCCTCCTCATAGCTTTATTATGGGAATGAAATGAGTTAAAACCTGTAAAGTTCTTTTAAAAGTACCTGGCAAAGTCAGTGCTCAGTAAATACTATCTTGGGGTCTTCCTCAGTAGACTAGCATCTTTGGAGTTCACAATCTGCAGACAAGATATATATATCTCCTTAGTGTCTGTGGGGACAGAGCCAGGAGTAGTTTCCAGGCTCTCGGCCTCACGTGGAAAGGTGCTCACTCGGGTAGTAAATAGCCATCAACTGTGATTGGATGGCCATCAGCTGTGGCTAGTTGGCTGTCAGCTGTAACCAGTGAGCCATTGGCCACTAATATAACTGCCGTGGCTACACTAGCAGAAAATGGGGGCTTGCAAGAAGATGGTGGCTGGCAAGCGCAGATTGCAGTTAGGACAGCAGGTTGCAAACAGTGTGGCTCCTGCTTCCTGTGTCTCCAACTGTCGTGCTGGGTGTCAGGGGGGGTCTCAGCTACCGCTCCCCACATAAGAACGCAGGACATTGTGAGGCCAAAAAGGAACACCCACGGAGCCATAGATAGGGGAGTCATACTACTACAGTCTCGCTGGCGGCTGGGTTTCAGACACAGGAAGCAGGTGCCACACTGTTCGCAAACCTCACTGCACCGCTTGCAGGCTCAGCCACCATCTTCTTGCTAGCCCCCATTTTCTGCTAGTGTAGCCACAGCAGTTATATTAGTGGCCAGTGGCTCACTGGTTACAGCTGACGGCCAACTAGCCACAGCTGATGGCCATCCAATCACAGTTGATGGCCATTTACTACCTGAGCCAGCACCCTTCTATGTGAGGCCGAGAGCCTGGAAACTGCTCTTTGGGGCTCTGTCCCCACACCAACCCAGCCACCAACGAGAATATGGTAGTATGACTCCCCTATCTATGGCTCTGTGGGTGTTCCTTTTTGGCCTCACCATATCCTGAGTTCTTATGCAGGGAGCGGGACTAACGACCCCAGAAGAGATCCTGTCTGTCACCCTGCATGACAGTGTCCAATGGGAAGCAAGAATTTAGTAGGTGTCCCCAATTTCTGTTACCTAGGAGCAGAGTGCAAAGAACAATATCTAAAACATTAAGAATCAAGGATAAGGGAGTGTATAGCCTGTTAACAATTTCTTGAATATGACACAGAAAGTTAAATGCTTTTAGTTCAACAGTCATTCAACTGCCAGTAAGTGTGACAGCATTCTGTTCACTGGTCCAAACAATGTGTTAATGTCCAGCATGACTGGCTTATCCTTGACCCAATAACTCTCAAGTGAAAACATCAGGATTGATATTTCTCACACCTGGTAATGTGAGTTCATTTCTAGAACCACCCCACTTATAAAATAACCCAATGCACAATCAACTATTCTTCTCAGAGTCCGTAGGACAGAAATGGGGGTACTGTATGGAAAATTCCTCTTCTTCCTCCCACTCTCAAAGCCATTGTTTTTGCATACAGACCAACATGGACATCAGTGACTTCATTAACCCTATAGGCTTGGTTGAAATTGGCTTGATTACATATATGTAATGAACATTATGGCTGCCTGTTTAAGAATATTTTACTATTTTAAATGAGTGCTGCTACCATAAGCCCAGAGAAGTTGGCCCTAATCATAATGGTCAACCTTAATTAAAGAATGTGTGTATTGGGGCTGGAGTGGGGGACTCTGAGGTAGGGGAGCGAGAATAATGACCAAATATGGGAACTTTGGCTCTGCCATCCCTCATTTCTTTTCCATTTAAACCATCACAAATAGATGCTATTTACATGGTATAATGAAAACCCTGAGGTTTGTAATCAGAGGGACTTGGATTTGAATTTTGACCTCATCACTTAGATTTTGTGAACCTTTGATTCTCAATTTCTGAAAGTACAATTAGAACATTAAATCATTTAGTTTATGGAAAATGATTAACATGGTTCCTGCCATGCAGTTCTTTCCAGTATTTAACAAGGTGATCCGCTCTATCTGAGGAACGCTTTAGTGAGGTATTCTAACTTATAAATATGTCCTAGGCCACATCCTATTAATGAAAACAGCCTCAGGTGGATCACAGTATACTCTGCCTCTCACATGCCTGCTCTAACAAGAGTGACAGGCCTGCATTACCGGGTTTTCTAATGAATAATGTGAAATGCAGACCCAATCTTGCTTTGAGGGAAGAAGAGGAATTAAGAGGCAGTTGTTACAAAGTCAAAACTCCAAGGGGTAAAAGGAATAAAGTTACTGTTGCATGAGTAGGAGTTTTAGAGAGGTGGAAGAAAAAGTACTTCAAGAAGGAAATTGAAAGATGCAAAGAAGTGTGATATGGTCACAGTGGCACACTGAAGTGTTAGACCTGTTTTATGCTGTTTCACACTGAAATGAGGTAAGGTGTAAGGGTAGTGAATAACTTCAAGAGCCTTCCCAATTCTTCTCAAGTTAACCTTGTATATATGGGACCAAAAGGGGAAATGGAAATCAAATGACCAGTAACTTAACTATATAAACCTCAAGAACAGACTGTTTAAAAAATAATAGCAGAATGTCCCCTAAGGCATTATCAGATTCAGGTCACTTATAACCTACTGTGGGACTGAATCCTAGTGGCTTCAATGGCTCAAGTGAAATTTTCTCTCAGAATTTGATCAGCTTCCCTAACAAGTAATCAAGGTAATTAAACAACACAGAATACAATTTTTGCCTAACAAATTGGCAACATTTTAAGATTTCTGATTGATAATATTGGTAATGTGTGGAGCAACAATTATTCATCTAGTGACCATAGTAATTTAAATAAGATTAGCCTCTCCAGAGGGTAATTTGGCAACGTGTACCCCTTTACAACAATTTTACTCCTGTGAATTTATCCTAAGGGAATAATTGGAAAAGTGTACAAAGTTGCATCTACAAATATGTTCATCACAGTGTTACTCATCCTGAAATCCTGGAAGCCATGTAAACAATTGTCATCAACAGAGTATTGATTAAATGAATTACAGGTACAGCTATACAATGGGATGTTGCTCTGTAGAGTTAAAAATAATAAGATTGGTATTTATCATAAAGGAATAATGTCCAAAATATGTTGTTTAATTTTAAAATTTTGCAAAACATGTAAAACATGACCACATTTTTTGTATGTGCATAGAAAAAAAATATAGGAAGGTACATATCGAAATGTTAACAAGAGTTCTTTCTGGGTTGTGGGATTAAAGATAATTTTCATTTTTTCTTTACATTTTTTGTACTGTCTGAATTTATGTCAATTAACGTGTTATTTTTATTACAAGAAAAAATAGAGCTACATCATTTTGAGAACCATCTAATGAAGGAAAAATAAAAGTGAAAAATTAATACGTAATTCTTTTCTATACTCACTTATTTTTAGTAGATGAAAGCCTCTTCAGAGTGTATTTTCTTTTACTGCTATTAATTTTTATTTCAGGTTTTAATTTAGGGCATCAATGAGTGTGGGCTGGGAGGAGGGAAATGGGCCAGTTGTAAGGCATTTGGGGCAGTTTTAATTCTAGGCGGAAGAAACAGCTCAGGACTCCCTCCCACGAGGCCCTCCCACTGCTTCTCAAATCTCTGTGCATATCTGAATTCATGTCTTCCTTGACCAGTAACAAAAAGATTCATATAAAATTTCTTTAAATAGCCAATTCTCCTTGCTTGCATCTACTGAGATGCAAAAATTATATTGCGTCTCAGTAGTTCATTTGCTTTGTATACTTATGTGTTGTAGTATAAATAGCCTAAGCCGTATAAAGAGTGATCAGAAGATGGTGAAATTGGTCAGAAGAGACTTTCATTCATTCATGTACTGTACAAATATATTTTCAGCCCGTTATGTACTAGGCACTAAGGCACTGGAGATCCAAAGATGGCAGATCACACAGTCCTTTCTTGGGAAGACCTTACACACTGCAGAGAAACAATTATAATACAGAGTGTATGTGCAAAATGAAGTGGGAACTTAGAGGAAGGAGTGCCAAAGTCTTACTGGGGGTGTTAGTGATGGGCTGACCCTTGAAAGCTACATAGGAATTTGCTATAAATAGGGTTTCTGGGAGATAAGTTTTCACCTGAAAGAATTGAAATATATAATATTGTTGGAGAACAGCTAAAAGGTCAAGGTGGCAAATAACTAACCTCCTAAACTGATTCTGCTAATAAAAAAGGTTAGAGGAGATATTTATCCCCTTCCTTTGAGAACCACTTCCTACGAGGTAATTTCAGTGCATAGTAACAAAGGCACTTGAGGTTGGTGCTGGAGCCTTCATTATCTTTTATAGAAACAAGAAGTTTTAGCAGGGCCTTGCACACTACTATGTGTCAACTGTTGTGTGTTAATGTCAAGTGATAGATCTTTTAAGCCAGTTTAGAATAAACTGTGGTTACAAGTGGGGTGGAAGGACAGGAATTGTATGAATGCTGAGCTAGCCTGATTTGAGGGGTCCTGGTATCAGCATTTTCGAGCAAGAAAAACTAGAAGAGATCTGCTCCAATTTACTCAATAGGTTAAAAAAAAAAGTTACTGAGATTGCTAAGATTTTAACAACCGCCTTCTTCTATAGTAATACATTTACTAAATAAGATGTTCTGCGTAATAGTGCTCTAGTACTATTACTAGACTTAATGGGAGGATTGATTTTGTTCTTCTAGAGAGTAGAGAAGTAGTAACACTGTTTCCTAGCTCGGGCTTATGTGTTTTGGGTGTTTATATAGTCAAAGGTCAAAAGCTGACTAAGAACAGATGAGCCCTTTCCGTTTGCATCATTTTTCAATTTTTCAAAGGACTTAAAATAAACTATCATTTTCCATTATTTACTTAAGGGCTCTGTTTTGCAGAATTTGTAGTTCTTGGGAACCCCCCTGTCGTTCTTACGAAGTACACAATCAGATTCTTACTCATCTATTAGCATCTAAGGAATGCTAGTATTAATATGCATGGTTTAAATCACCCAAAACAGAACAAGAAATGGAATTGGCCAGTAATATTTGTGACTTTCCACAATTATGTGTATAGAATCAGAAAATCTATTCCTTGAACTAGAGGAAATGATAGAGATAGAGAGGGAGAAGGAGACGGTAAGAATGTATATCAGTTCTGAGACCAAGGATTAACTTCTCTGAATAAAAAAACTTCCTTTACTAACCAGCATTTCATCTAATGTAAATAATGACATTCTTAAAACCTACTTCAACTGTAGACTTTTAAGAGCTTACAAAAATGTACAGCTGACATCATGTAGAGAAGGATTTGCACTAATTTTCATCTAGATTCACTCTTCTCCTGAACTCCAACTTGAAATCTCTGAGATGCCACTCTCCAGAATACATGCAGCACTTAAATCTTTGTTAGTCAGCATCTGTAAATAAATCTAGATTCTAAATTCTACTTGCCCAATTCCTCATTCTGACAGTAATGGCAAATGTAGGTTTTACTGCGTACAGTTTCTATTTGTTCATCTTACAGGTTTTCTCAGATTAGCATTTTGGAAGGTATTGAAAAATGAAGATACCAGAGCCAATATGGGCAGTGCCTTGTTGACATTTGTTTGATATTCCTGCAATAGCAAAGTTTCCACTTTTCATGACCACTTTCTAAACTGGCATAATATTTTCTTAAATGCATAACCCAAGGACAAAACAGTCCTAAGAAGTACAGACTTTTTCATTCATTAATCCATTCCTCAATCCATTCATTGTTTGCCAACTTCCTTTCACGTGTCAGAGACAGGTCACCCAGTGTTGAAATGTTGAGATAAAGGATACAGTCCTGTCCTCAAGGAGCTCAGTCTAGTTGTTATTATGGACTGTGTTCTTAGGTGGATTTGTCCACTAATAAGAATGGAATGTACAACCTCAAACTCTCTTATGTATTATATGATCTGCCCCCTCTGAAATCTAATGTTCTTTTTGCTGTGAAGCAATTTTGCAACTTGTTCTGTTGTCTTAGGAATAATAAACCTTCAAAATAACAAACATTATTGACACCTACTATAATCTGGTGGTAAGGGCATTGTGACAGGTACACTAATAAGATGTCCCTCCATGAACCGCACTTCCTTGTATTCATGGTTTTATACAATCTCCTCCTCTTAAGTGTGGGCTGGATCTAACCGATAGAATGACTTAGTGAGTTTCCCCTAACTAATAGAATATGACACAGGTAATAGAAGTCACTTCTGTGATTAGGTTGGAAAAGACGGTGACTTCTGCCTCTATTGTCTCCTTGGCTTGCACACTTTGGTGAAGCAAACCCCCGTGTTGGAGAGGCCCACCTCTCAAGAGGGTGGCCTCTAGCCAACACCATCCTAGGAACAGAGGCCCTCAGCTTATCTGTCCATGAGGAACTTAATCTTGCCAACAACCATGTGAACCTGGAAGCAGATCCTACCCTCGTCAGACCTTTGGAAGAGACTCGAGCCTTGCTGACCTCCTGATTTCTGCCTTGTGAAAGAATCTCAGAGATAGGACCCAGTTAAGCTATGCCAAGGTTCCTGACTCACAGAAACTGAGAATAAATATATCTTGTTTTAAACTGTTAAGTTTTGAGGTAATGTGTTCTGCAGCAATAGATAACTAATACGGAAATTATCCTTGTTCTTAAGGAGTTGACAGTAAAGCTGGAGTCAGACAGAACACTAACACAGTGTTAGAAGTCGTGCCATCTTCAGTAATGTGGGAGAGGTTTAAACAAGGGACTCAATTCTGTGATTCTGGCATTTCAATTCTGGTCTCAAGTTAACTTGATTTCTGTTCTTATAGATTTTCCAGCTTAAAGGGATCTTAAGCAGCTCACCCCGTTAGTTCTTACCCTGTATTCCTCCTTCAAAGAAGAATAACAATACATATTGTAATTGCCCAACTAGACAACATGTTCCTTGAGGGTAGGAAGAGAATTTTGTAAGTGCTTTTTCCTAGGCCCTAGTTCCTGCCTTTTCATATGAGGGGAGGACTCACTAAATATGAATAATCAACTATGTTCTCACAATTAGTGAAAGAGCAAAAAACACAAGGAAGACCTCTGAGTTTCCTGAAAGACCTGAGAATTCTGGTGCATGTACTGGAGATGAGGGGATGCGGGCGGTATTGCCACAACTGCCCTATGTGGGCTCTGATGCACAATTAGTGAGACAAACATAAGAAACTTTGGAAGATTTTCACAGGCTATATTCATTGTGACTTTGCATACTTCCTCCAGAATCACTAAAACAGCTTTAAGTGTTATTTTTACTGACTATATCAGATGCTGCCTATGCTCTGCCTATAACCCCTAGGTATTCGCCATAACTGTATATGCCAGAGCAACCAACTGCAAACACCCACAACTCTCGACTTCAGGGCTTCAGCCCAAAGTGCAGGGCGCAGCCCTCAGCCAATGACCATGAGAATGGGAGGAAAAATCCCCACATTTTCTTGCCTTACTTCAGTGGGATGACACAGAGATGAGTTCTATGTTGTCATCCGAAGTTCCTCAGTAACACTGAACCTCAGGTACTCACAGGGGAAACCCCTTCAATACACTTCCTTGGATCACACCAAAATAAATTACATAGACTCAAACCTTCATCTCAAAGCTGCCTTCTGATGAAACCCAACTTAAGAAACTAGTGAACAACAAAGATAGGAGGCTTATGTCGCAGTCTTGCTGAATTAGTCCCGCTGAAGCTGTCCTGCTCAGTGCTTCAGGAAAGAACTAGCTATAACTTGTTGAAGTGGGATCCAACGGAGACGGCTGGGGGAAGGGGAGCAGGACTTGTAGGTGGACTTGCTCACTGGAGTGGGGTAAACACCGGAAGCTCAGATCCAGCTACTGATGCTGAGAGAAAATTAGGCTCCAGGGCAGTAGCCAATGGGTGTAGAACAAGAGATTGTAGTTTCTGTCAGCAGTTGGCAGCCAAGATCTGGCCTGCAGGAGTCCAGCACCCTATCAGACAGGGGACCATGGTGATATGGGTTTGGGCTGTATTTGGATATCCAGACAGCCAGGCAGTGAGAGGGAACAGTGTGAGCAGAGTGCGGGATGCAGGCACTCTGTCATGGTTAGAGGGAACCTTCCATTCATGGAGGATGAGCTGCCAGAACAAAGCAGGGCCCTAGTCCTAGAGACTTTGGTACTGACCGTGAAATAACACATGGACTCAGGCAGTAGGAACAACAAAACAAGTGAGTCTAAGAGCAGGTTCATGGAAATAGCAATGAAGAGCGTGGGCTGTAGAATCTGAGAATCTTTGGTTTGAATATTAGCTTCCCAGTTTCCAGAAGGGTGACTTTGGTCAAGTTGTTTAGCCTTTCTGAACTCAGTTTCTTCATCAGTAGAATAGGGATAATAGGGACAAAGTTGTGGAAGGATTTTAATGATACCATGTAAAGTGAGAGTACAAGGTAAGTGTATTACTTCTATGATTGGAGGCGCAGGGGCAGCCCTGAGAGGCCAGCGGGAACCAGAACTTGCTTTGAACACACAAAAAAAGTAATAGTATTGTAAGAAACATGAATGATCAAGGAACCCTATTATATCAGCCAACCACTTTTGCTGAAAATGATGCACTCCAGGCAGAGGAAAAGAGGAAGCAGGGTGACTGAGGTCACGATTGGCATTGTTAAACAGGCTGGCACATCCTGAGATCAACCGTGTGTGTGTGTGTGTGTGTGTGTGTGTGTGTGTGTGTGTGTGTGTGTGTGTGTGTTGAGAGGTAGGGACAGGGTGCTAGGCACAGTGTCAAACCCCCAGTAAGGTTTAGATACTAACAATTAAGACGGACACTGGCCAGTGTGCTGGATGGGTGTCAGTGCCTCCTGATGATGGGCTTTGTCTCCAGGGGTCTGTCAAATAGCGCTGTAAGTGCATATCTGTGGGTGACCCAAATACTAATCAATATATAGAATTTGTTCTATCTCAAAGAGACACTCATCAGGCTAAATTTGTATTAAAAAAAGAGGGGAGGTTACAAAAAAAGAGGAGTCTTCTGAGAAATGTAGCTATTTAATAGTAACACCTATGGTGCTTGTATCAAACATCAAACAGTTTATCCTTAAACTGACCTAGAAATCTAGAGGGGAAAAATATCAAGCTGTGCTTTTTTCTCAAAAGAAAACTGCTTGCCTTGTCTTTGGGTTGAGATATATATTGTTTAAATCATGTAGACTTCTCAATAACTTTTTAGGATATTGACAAATAAAAATAGTCGTTAACAGCTATAAATCAACACAGAGCTTGGTTTCCTTCAGCAAAGCTGGGGAAATATTTAAGTCACCCCACCAAGCCACATCTCTGTCCAAGCAATGTCCAATGAGATCCCAGAGGAGTGGTTATGCTCTTGCTTTGGCCTCTTGACTTCTTATGTGAGCCCTCCCAGCTCTTGAATGGTAAAATCCAAAAATATGGTCACATCCAGCGCTGCAACTGGGTCCAGCTATAATCACCCAAGTCAGCCAGGAACACTGGGGAAGTACAAATGTTTATTTTTAAATAAATTACCTTTTTTAATGGTTTAATCAAAAAACTTTGATAAAGTTTAATTTTAAACCATATTCAAATATAGTAATCTCTGAAGGATTTGGCAAAGACTTTTGTTTTCTATTTCCAGTTTTATGTTTTGTTTTTTTTAACACCAATTTGCTTAGACTACAGCTGATTCTAAGAGCCCCCAAAAGATCAGCATAAAGGATAATGTTAAACAGAGCAACGTACACTGTTGAAGAGTCTGAAACCGACTGAGCACGTACCTCAAGACAATGCCCTTTTTCCTCATAATGTGTGTTCCTCATGCGGAAAGAGGATTTGAATGTGTACAGGTGTTTAAAGGTAGGTGTTTTTGGGTAGAAGATATTTTCAGACTGACTTGACCAATCCCATATCCAATCTGAGTTTTTCTTCAAAATGCTTTCAATTTCTTTTCTCAATATAATCTTCTTCAGGCTGAGAGATGTTTTTTCCTTGAATGCTATCGATTTGTACTTCAGAACCTCTTACTCGTATCTTGTGGTGTCCATGTGTGAGGTGGGTCACAGTGGGCACTCTTGGAGTGACATAATGTAGATTCATGCTGGGCATCCAGTAGACTCTCCATATCATGACTGTAAATAGATATTGAGGCTGAAGCACTGACCCGTTCCCATTAGTGCTAAATTGCAGTCCCACTCAAGGGCCCTGCAGGTTCTCTTCTTGTAGCCTGGGCGCTCTGTGATTCTGGTCATCTGGTTAGATGTGTGACCAGAGGTAATGAGAGTCTAAGTATATCACTTTTATGATTTGCAATTTGCTTTATAAGCACTTTTAATAACTAATATAATATTCAGATAATTAAAATTGAGGTCCATTTTGCTCCCCTCCTCAATTGCCTTCCTCCACTTTTCTCCCAGAAGACAACCCTTGTTAGTATCCTGCAGTACATAATTCTATTTATTATGTATATATGTGTCTATCTTCAACATATCCAGTGTTTTTTTTTAATTTAAAATAATCTGTATCATACTGTTTAAATATTCCTGCAACCTGTTTCTTCCCCTCTCAAGGGTATGTTTTTGTGGTCTATGTTAATAACATTAATGGAAACCTATATCATTTTTTTAAACTGCTATTTTAATGTCCTTGGGAATACAATGTCCTCTATTTTTCATTCCTCTCTGATGCATTTTAGATTGTTTCCAATTTTTTGTAGCTGTTTCTGTGTACATCTTTTCAAGTTTCTCTAGAGGAGGACTTTCTAGGTCACGAGGAATGTAAATTTTTAGTTTTACTGTATTGTTAATTTGATATCAAAATTTTCACTCTGACTAGTAGAATCAGCTAGTTCCTATTTTCTAAATCTTTCCAAAATTGCATATTGTCAGGAAAAACATTTTGTAGATAATCAGAGGGATATAAGATGGTATTTAATTTAATTTGTAGTTCTCTACGTATGATGAGAAGGAGCATATTTTTGTGACTTTTGGTGATTTTATTTTCCTTTTCTGGTTTCCGTCCATATTTTTAGCCCATTTTTAAAAAAAAAATATTGAGGGTTTTGTTTCGTTGTTTATTAATTTTAATTCTTTGTGTATCTTAGATATTTAGATACTTAGTACATATCACAAATATCTTCTCCGAGTCTGTGGCTTGTTTTTTAATTAAATTTTTAAGTTAAGCTTTAATTTTGGTTTCACTTAAAATTATAATCCAATTTATAAATCTTGCCATTTATGATTCATGTTCTATGTTGTTTTAAAAAATTCTGTTTAACCCAAGGTCATGAGGATAATCTGTATATTTCCTTTTAATAGAATAAAAGTTGTGCTTCACATATTTTGGTCTTTATCCTTTCTATAACTTATCTGTGAATAGAGTGTTAGGTAAGGATCTCATTTTATTTGTTTACATATAGGAAGCCAATTTTTTCAATATTGCAATTTTTACAATAGAAACAACTTTCTGGTTATATAAACAATTCGTGATTATTGTTAAAATTCAAACAAGTATTTAAAATATAAAGAAGTACATTAAAGTCACTTGAAATCCTACTGCCCTAAGAATCATCATTGATGTGGAGTAATACATTCAGAGAATAAATTCAGAGGAAAAAAAAAAGAATCATCATTGCTATTTTTAACATCATTTGTTGATAGTCCATCCTTTTCCCACTTGTTTATCATATCACCTCTGTCATACAAGGAGAGGACTTTCCTAGCATTCAGGCAAACTTAGAGAATTGATGCTAAATCTGGATATAACTTATAAAACTTGAAGTATCAACTTGAAGGAGTTTCAAGTGAGAGTACACCAGGTAATTGCCTGATTTCATTAAGTTGTATAAACAAGTAAAAAGAATAAAAAGGAGCATTACATGAGAAGTATGGATTTCCTAGGTATGGCCAGTTCTTCTATGGTTTGAGAAGTATGACAACTAAGAACTGAAAATTTATGAAACTGAGGCACAGTTCTCTGAGGATCACATCCAGCATGCCAGGTTCACCTTGCTAAATGTTTTCAAACCATTAATATTTCCACTAACAAATAATTTATCTTTAATTTTCTCACAGAAGTATGCAAGGAAATCCCGAACCAATGCCTAGAAGAGTATTGTCTAACTAACTTTGATAGAATATGAACACAGTAGTCCCTCCTCATCTGCAGTTTCGCTTTCCGTGGTTTCAGTTACCTGCGGTCAACTGCAGTTTGAAAATATTAAATGGAAAATTCCAGAATTGAATAAGTTTTAAATTATGCTTAATTCTTAGCAGCATGATGAAATCTCATAAGTCCCACTCCGTCCTGCCCAGGACGTGATTCATTCTTTTGTCTAGTGTCTCCATACTGCGTACGCTCCCTGCCAGTTAGTCACCTAGTGGCCATCTTGGTTATCAGATGAACTGTGGCTATACTGCACTGTTTGTGTTCAAGTGACCCTTATTTTCCTTAATAATGGCTCCACAGCCCATGAGTAGAAGTGTTGGCAATTCAGAGATGCCAAAGAGAAGCCATAAAGTACTTCCTTTAAGTGAAAAGGTGAGTACAGTATCATAAGATATTTTGAGAGAGAGAGAGAGACCACATTCACCTACCTTTTATTATGGTATATTGTTATAATTGTTCTATTTTATTATTAGTTATTATTGTTAATCTTTTACTGTGCCTAATTTATAAACATTATTATAGGTATGTACATGTAGGAAAAACACAGTATATGTAGTGTTCACTACTATCTGTGACTTCAGGCATCGACTGGGTTTTTGGAACGTATCCCCCATGGATAAGGGGGGACTACTGTACCTGCATCACTCTATTTTGGAGGTTCTATGGAAAGAAGTCATTTATCATATTTCTCTACCATTGAGAAACAGGTGATCATATCTTTCCTCTACACATACGAGTATCACCCTGCAGTATCTTAATACTTGCTATTCTTCATGAAATTCATGTATAAATTCCTCCATGGGTACATTAAAAATACATTTGATTTGTGAGTTAAAAAAATCATTATTACCACTTATAAACCATCTTTATCAGCATGTAGGATGAAAAGCGTCCTTCTGTTTTCTGCCCTTCGGCGTACTTAATGTCAAATGGACACTGATGAAGTTACTCAGTTTTATTGTAGACATTCTAACAATATATATATAGCATGGATTTTTTGCAAATGTATTAGTCATTACTCATTTCTGTTGCAAAATGGTTTAAAATGTTTTTAAATGATTTGAATATTCCATGTAGAGTTCAGTTATAAATTGCAATACTATATAAAAAGATTTGGTAGAGCTACATAAGGATTAAGTCCTTAATCTCAAATATAGCCATGTAGAGAGAGGTTAAATAATAAGATACTTCTGTTATTATTTTGCCTTGCCTCAGTTCTGCATCTTCCTCTTTTGCTACAATCTAAAACCAAACGGGTAGAAAAGAAAACAACAATCCAACACCTACCCAGTGTAAATGGAACTGGATTCCTTGTGCTCATAACTTGTGAATTTGCATACATTCGGGTGAATCAGAATGACTTTTTTTCAGGTGTGTGTGATTTAGCCATGCTGACAAGCTCCAAGTTCTTCCTGATCACGTGCTATCTTAATACTCAGGGTGTACTTTCTGCTCACTTCAAAATTAACCCAGGCTGCTAAACTGTTCTACTGGTCCAACACTGCAGATTTGGAAAGTTGTTTCCCTTGAGGACACTCCGACAGAGAAAAGAGGAAATTGTCTATATGTGTGTTTCTGAGGCAACTTCAAGGGGTTTTTAGTGGGCAAAAAATTTCCAGTGTGTGGTTTTTTTGCCTCATCTGAAAGATACTGTGGTTTTCAACTAGCTTGGTGCTGTTACTACAGTCATTTTACCTGACCTCTTTTTTAAAACAGGCATAAGACAAGGCTGAGCTCATACTTTCGTGAAAGCCACTCTGCCATCTAAGCAGAACTAACACTGTTAGAAGAGCATGCAAATTGTAATTTAAAGAAAAAAAATCCATAAGCCAGCAGTTTCTTTTGACCACAGTGGTTTTTCTCCTCCTGCTCATTCTGCTGAAGCAGCAGCATTGGTGTACACTGCAAAGCTTTAGCTTTCTGCTTTAATTTGCTGTTCTTCTGATGAGAATTGTACATTTGAGGACGTTTTTGTTTTGTGTGTTAAGTGTTGTGCACCCAGCTGGATTTTAAGTTTCTAATGACATGGACCCCTCCTTTCTTTGCCCATCTTTTCTCTTCCATAGGATCCAATGTGGCATTCTATTGTGGGTGCTCGATTACTGTATGTTGACTGAATATATGGTTGAATAAATGAGTGACTGAACAAATACTTCCAGGATAGAGAAAATAGAGGAGGATCTGTAGCAAAGCAGAAATAAAAAGATGCGAATTAGAACCCAACAGAATGAGGTAGGAGTTAGAGCTCACCAATCCCATAGTGGTTTTGATTATGTAGATGAATGTATGTAGTAGGGTATATATACGCGTATGTGTGGGTTTGTATTATATACAACGTGTATTATATGTTTAATTACACACATATTTATGCAATTATTTATATATTTCTATGTGTTATATAATATACATATGTATGATATAAGCATATATGTATTATGTATGTGTGTTTGTGTGTGTGTGTGTGTGTGTGTGTATATATATATATATATATTTTTTTTAAAGAATTGCACCAGAGTTACACTTAGAGAACTGTATTTGTTTAGAAAAATATCTTGATTATCCACTTGTGGGTGGAAAGTAAGGCCTTGGGGTCATGGATGGAAAATATTAACACAAGGAAATAAAGTCATAGCTAAATCAATCTGAATCTAAACATCAATAGGAATTTGGAAATGGGGATACAACCATAAAGAAAGCAGAAGGCAGAGACATTAAAGAGAGAGAAATGGGATTCCACAAGGCTTTGCTTAGGAAAGTTGTTTTGGGGGAAATCAAAGAAAAGAGGCTGAATTCCATGTCTGGTTTGGCTCTGAGCAGAAAAAAGATGACAGCAGTGTACATGGACCCCAAGAAGGACGTTCCAAAGAGCAGGACTTTGGAACTAGAAAAGAACATGATTCTGTAAAATCTCAAGAACTAATAAGTAAATGCGGAGAGATCATTAGACTTCTCATAGAGCTTGGGGAGAAGGCTCAAGAAAATTTTAATTAAATCTTAAAAGGTGCTGCTACCTCACTCAACTTGAGGTAGCTTAAAACTTCATTAAAACCAGGTTTAGGGTGAAGTGATTGAGAAACCCTCTCTTCATCACAACAAATCACTCTTATATACGATCTTAAATTCCAGGGTTATAAAACAAAACACAAGCAAGAAAATAAACAAATAACTGACCCCACAACCTCTTTCAGGGGTTGTTAATCATAGATATTTGAACTGCGGAGACCAAGTTAGCAACTTTAGTCCTCATTCTGCTGCCAAATCTGAGCAGGTACAGCACTCCACACAGAACGTTTCGGATTCTCCTGTATTCCACAGGCCTTGCCTTAGCAATGTAGGGAGGATAGGGCATCAATCAGGCAAACAGTGAAAATATGTCAGCTGAGTCAAAATGTTCACAACCGGGTATTGAAGTCTTTTTACCTTTTATTCCCCCCAGGGCTATAGTAGTTAATATATTAAAATACCAAGGTAATTTTTATACTTGTATGATACAGATGGTTATTGTTCTGGTTTTACAAATAAGAGGACTGTGATATAAGCTTCCTTGCTCAGCACCCGCAGAGCAGAATTCTGAGTGAGGAATTATGATTTCCTGAGTTGGGGTTGGTTCACTGAACACCATTGTCTGCCTCTACAAAGGGTTTATTGTGAAATGTTTACAATAGCACTTTTAGGAAGAGTTCAATGTCTATTTCTATCTTGGTGAAAATGTGGGTGAATCTATATGAGTGGTGGTAGAATCTGTTGGCAGAAAGGAGAAGGGCATAAACACTTGCTGTGTTCTTACCATGAATCCATCCCCAGGATTCCTTACCTACATTATCTACACTTGCCTAAAGATAAAGCAGCAGTGACAAACTTTCTGGGGTGATGTAATGTTCTATAACTTAATAGGGTGGGTACACAAGGGTATGTAGTTGTCAAAAAACATCAGTTGGTACACTGAATATTTGGGCATTTCATTGATTTTAAATTTTATCTCAAAAGAAAAAGAACCATAAACAGATATTGAACTCTAGTTAATGACACAGATGCTAGAATGTTTAGTTATGAGATGTTCTTATGTCTATATTTACTTTTAAATGTGTTAAAAAAAATAAGATGGATTGGTGGATGCATAGAAGCCTGGTTAGATGGATCGATGTGTGATAAACCAGGTATAGCATGAGGTTAATTGTAGAATCTAGGTGATAGATACATGGATAGTATTCATGGCATAATTCTTTCAACTTTTCTGTATGTTTGAAATTTTTCATCATTAAATATTAGAAAAAAAGTGATACAATCAGTTTGTACCAATCTGGCTGTTAAAGAAAGCCCAGAAATTTGAGTGCTGTGAAATCAAATATTCCAGTCAGGCCAGTTTTATAGTGATGTGGGTAAAAGGTCCTTCTTGAAAGTAAAGCAGGGTACCAGCTGCTTCTACTTGAAATGGCATTTTTTATATGTAGTGCTGTCCTCTTTGAACTACTGCCAAGTGCTTTTCCAAGACACAGGTTATGGTCCGCGTCTTATTTGGCCTATCAGCAGCATTTGCATCCTTGGCCACTTCCTCCTCAGGAAGCGTCTCTTCTCTGCCTGGTTAGACATCACACTCTCCTGGTATTCCTCCTACTTCTCTGGTAGGTAAAGCCTTCCTTCTCCTTTACATACTTTTAAATGTAGCAGTTTCTGTAGAAGGTTGGGTTCTAGGCCTTCCTTTCTTTTCCTTGTACTTTCTCCTGAGTTGGTCTTATCAGTTCCATTGGATTTCATTCAGTATCATCTATCTCTAGGACGACCTTTCCCCAAAGCCATGGGTCCAGTGTATTCCTCTCCTTTCAACAATGAACTCTTAAATCCAAATGCCTTCTTTGCATCTCCACTTGAATGTCTTCCATGCTTCTCATCCCTAATAAGCCCACATCTGAACTCGTGAGCACACCCCTTCCACAGTCACCAGACTGGATCCTCTCCTTTTCCAACTCTAACAGGTGACAGCCTCATACCATTTTACTCACTCTTTAGATGCTATTCACCCCCAAGTCGGGTATTTCTCTTTCCCTTCACCTCCCTGCCACCTCCCGACTGCAATGGCCATCTGTTCCCAGACTACAGTAGACACCTCTGAGCCAGTGTCCCACTGTGACTCTCATTTGTATAAGCTGCCAATGTCCTCTTTTAAAAACCTAAATCTGATTCACGTCTTCTCTACTAAAACTCATCAATGGCTTGCCACTGTTGTTAGGATAAAATACAAAATTCTTCATATGGACAACAAGGTCTCAGTGCTGGAGCCCCTGCCTGACTTTCTGTCCTGTCTCACACCACCTTCCTCTGTGCACTCTACTGGGGCCACAGGAGCTTCGGTTCCTCCAACAAGCAAAGCATTTTCCTACCTCAGGGCTTTTGTATAGGGCGGTCTCTCTTCTTGGAACATTTCCTCCAATCTTTCCTAGTAAATTCCTACTCGCTCAGCTTAAATAATGCTTTTTGAAAGAAACTTCCTGACATACCTATCCTTATCTAAATTATGTCTTACTCTGGTATCGACTCTCAGAAAGCCTTTACTTTTGTCTTGCAGTGGGTTTAATGATTATATGTTTGTCTGTGTGCTTATTTTGTTAATGTCTGTCTCCCCTGCTAGACTTCAAACCTCACGTGGGCCGGGAGTTTGTCTGCTGTGCTCACCTGTGCATAGGCAGCTCCTGACATAAGTCTCTGGCACTCAGGATGTGGTCAATACATACTTATCAGCTGAATAAACACAGTTACGCCTCAGGGAGCTGTAGTTCGAATGGTGATGGACAAGTTCACAAATTAACAAGGCATCGGGATTCAGCATCAATAGGACCTGCATCATCTACCCCATGGGTTTTAGGAAGAATCTGTTCAACACTGGGTGTGAGCATGACAGATATACATGCAGCCTATTCTGAATTATTCCTGTCTCTCTTTCTGGCTTACTCCCCACATGCAGTTGGAGAAAAAGCAAGAAGGAGCACTCAATACTTTATATGTCTGCTAAAAGGATTTCTTCTTCCTCATCTGCACGAAGGGAGCATTTGTGGGCACAGTCTTCAAGGCCACAAAAATAAAAGCAAATAGCTTTAGCTCAGAACCACTTGGTTGGCCCTTCCTTGGCTCTAACTCATTCAACGTATGCCTTTATGTGGAGAATTTGATGTGCTCCACCTATGTCATACTCTATCAGGAGTACAAAATGAGCTAATGCAAATGAAAGTTCTTCTTATGCTCTAAACCTGTGGACCAGCTTGTGGATGTGGGATACTGTGCAGCTTGAAGGGTAGTAAAATATCAGATACACTGATTTTGCTGTTTTAACAACTAAAGGTGCAACTACCAGTTGTCTTATTAATTGTTTTACAATAAGAATAATGAAAAACTTAATATTCTTTCCACTTTAAGATACTTTTTTTTTTTTTTAAGGGGAACAGGACTTTATTGGGGAAACGTGTGTTCTTCTGGGACTTTTCCAAGTCAAGTTGTTGTCCTTTCAATCTTAGTTGTGGAGGGTGCAGCTCAGCTCTAGGTCCAGTTGCCCTTGTTAGTTGCAGGGGGAGCAGCCCACCACCCCTTGGGGGAGTCGAACTGGCAACCTTGTGATTGAGAGCCCACTCTCCAACCAACTGAGCCATCCACCTGGGAGGTGGGTGGCAGCTCATTGATTTCATTCTAGTTGCGGGGGGGGGGGGGGCGCAGCTCACTGGGCCATGTGAGAATTGAACCGGCGACCTTGGCGTTAGGAGCACAGTGCTCCAACCACCTGAGCCACCAGGCTGGCCCAAAATACTTAATTATAGAAAAGAAAAAGGTGGAAATGACCTAAACTAAGAAATATTATTTCCTCAATCAACAATTCACAGTCAAAATTAACCTACACAGTACTTAAATGGTGTGATCATTCAACTGACCTGTTAGTAATAGCTTTCTAGGTTATGACATACTAAAATCCATGTTTTTCCTCAGAGTTACATATTATTTTTATAACAAAAACATCTTTATTTTCCTTTTTGTTAAAAGTAATATGTACTCATAAAAATTCAAATGATATACAAATATAATAAGTAGCAAGAGAAAATCATTCATAGATATCTTCTCTTTACCTACATCAAAAATATCGTAAAAATAAGTAAAACTTGAAAGTAAATGTAAATAAGTCTTATGAACAGGCATCACTAGATGAGAATTTTAAAAACCTCTCATACAGGATGTTATTTCAAAAGATTGTTTCCATATTACAAAAAAGCATATGTTTTTGTTTATCATATATTTCCAACTTATCAGCTATTAGTTCTTTCAGGGGAAATGGCTTGCCGATGTATATTTGAGAAGACAATTCTTTTTAGTTGAACAGTAAAAACTAAAATGTCCATTAAATATTTCCAGTGACTACAATATGTAGAACAACTAAGAGAGAAATTGTTGGCAATGGGAAATGACCCCAAGACCCATAGTATTTCTTAAATGTTACATGGAAGAGGCAAGAAATAAAAGCTTAATGGCATATGCTAACTTTGCAGATTATTAATAAATACAGACATTATGGCTTTGACTTTATATAGCAGCTACCACAAAGTTTATCTGTACTACCACAAAGAAATAGCCAAGAATATTACTAATTTTAAATGTCAGCCTGTCAGCAAGAATGAAACTGAAATCATGGGATGCTCCAACAAAAGGCAGAAACATGCCAGGCGCATTGAGTAAACTTTCAGGCTAAACTCATGTGAATTACTGGTAACCCTGGGTCTCTAAATTCTTTTGCTGCGTAGATCAACCTGCTTGTCAGTAACTAAGGATAAGGAAAGGTCTACTCCTGTTCTATATCGCCATCTAGTGGACAACGATATCCATGCTCTTTGGTTCATTTGCCTCAGAGACTTGCCCTAGTTAGCAAGCGAGCTGATGAACATTATTTGAGACGTGGCAGAAGAATTAACCTTTGAGTTTTAGTTTCCTTTGGACTTTAAAATGTCTGCTTAGTGAAGCAAATCTGGTATTTCATCATCTTTGATCAACTTGTAGGAAAAAGTAAGCAGCATTTATAAGCGCCATCTCTTCCTCATTTCAAGAATTAAAAATGCATAAGGGTGTTAATATTCCTATTGAATTGCCATCAGTAATTAATTTTTAAAATCTCTCTATCTCCCTGCCCCCATGTCTTCCTACTTACTTCACAAGTCTTCAATACCACTTTTACTGTACCGTGTAATTTAAAGCAAAAACCAATTCAAGGTCCCTTGCAGTGAATGTATTTCAAACTCTGTCATCAACGTATGAGTGCATCCTGACATCAATACAGTGGGTCTTGAACAGTTGTTTTTTAAAAAGAAAATACCTAGTTTTCATTTCTGGAGGAGGCTTCATACTGTTTTCCACTGCAGAATTCCATTTATATATGGGAGATACCTAACACAGTTAAGCTCACAGAAGTAGGAGTAGAATCATGGTTGCCAGGGACTCAGGGGAGGGAGAAATAATTGGGAGATATTCAAGGGGTGTAAAGTTTCAGTTACACAAGATGAATAAATTCTAGAGGTCTGCTAAGCCACATTGTGTCTGTGGTTAACAGCACAATTATACACTTAAAACTTTGTTAAGAAGGTAGATCTCATGTTAAGCATTCTTACCACAATAATTTAAGAAAGGATCAGTAAGAAAGACTATGACCAAAAAAAAAAAAAGAAGAAGAAGAAAAGAAAGACTAAACTAGAATCTAAAATGTCAGAGTGCTTCTCACATGTATAGTGAGTATTGTTCTGTGAAACTTCTGTTACACACGTGTGTATTTGTGTGTACTAGGTCGTGATGTAGAGGGCTTTTCATCCTGTGGGTCAAGTTCAAAAGCCTCTGCTTTATTGTTCTCCAAAAAAATCAAACTAAAGTGAAAATTTGTGTTGTATTTCAAATGAATTAGGTTTCCTTTTATGTAAACATGCTTTTTTTATTTCTAAAAAAGACAGTGTAAGATGCCCCAAGGCAGTAAATGGGATAGCATTAGAGGCACATAAATGCGAACTCTACGATTGACAGTTCAGTCTATTCTTTTCTCTTTGATGTAAGGATAAGGTAGGACTGATCTGGAGGCTTTATTGGGATGAGGAATAGCCTTTGGAGCGGGACAAACCTGGTTTTAAATCTCAATACAGAAATTTCTAGCTGTATGTTAGCCTTTCTGAGTCTTAGCATCCTAATCTGAAAATGAAGCTAATAATTCTTACTGCTTGGAGTTGTTGTGAGAAACAAATGGGTAATAAGATGACGTGCCCATCACATGGTAGGTACATAATCTAAGTAGCTATTAGAAATATCAAGTCACCAATTCACTGACACCATTTTAAATAGTTCTTGTCTTCCTTTATTACCCTAGATTTCTCTACCTTGGAATTGTACATATCCCTAAAATAATTTAAAACCTATGATCAAACCTGAACCCCAATAAAGATTTTTTTCTTATTAGGCAAGTCCAGTGAGAGACTTAACACTTTCTTATTCTGTTTACGACTATGTTTCATCTATGGTAAATCTATGGTAAAAAAGGAAAAGTGGAAGTGTTTTCCTTGCTTCTGTAGTGCCTTCTACACACAGAATATGGGTCTCTCCTTCTCAAAGTGAGACGCTGTCCTGGGGACTTATTATCCAAACATAACAATAGCGTTTTGTGTGAGCAGAGCAGGTCCCAGGAGAAGAGTGAGGACCCAGCTTCATTTTCTTTGAATTGACATATAAGATTATACTAGCTTTAGGCATACAACATAATGATTTGATAGTTTTATATACTGTGAAATGATCATCACAATAAGTTTAATTAATATCCATCACCATAAATAGTTACAATATTTTTCTTGTTATGACAACTTTAAAGATCTGCTTTCTTAACAACTCTCAAATATGCAATACAGTATTATTCACTGTAGTCACGGTGCTGTACCATTATATCCCCATGACTTATTTATTTTTTAACTGGAAGTTTGTATCTTTTGACTCCCTTCACCTATTTTACCCTCCCAGACCCCTGACTCTGGCAACCACCAGGCTGTTCTCTGTATATATGAGTTCAGCTCTATTTTGCACTCTTTCCCTTCAGTTTGGTCTCTTCTCAGTCCCTTTCTGCTTCTCCCGTCTTCCTTCCCCAACCTGCCTTATCCCAGTGGAAACTGAATTGATAAACTATTGCTAAAAATAGCATCTATTTTGCCTTCTCAAGGGGGTACCCTGATGAGGAAATAAGAAAATGAATGTGTAAGCTGTAAGAACATTGGTGGTTATGCCAACATCAAATGTTGTTTTTACATTATGAATCCACTCCCGTAACTTTAGGGAAACAATGATATAGTGAAACTTCCTGAGTCTGCCATTTACCAGATGTGTGACCCTGAACAAGATATCAAACCTTTTGAAGAATTGGTTTCCTCATCTGTGAGTTGGGGAAAATAGTACCTCCCATGCACAGGGTTCTTTAAGAATCAAAACATGTAATGCACATAGACACCTTGAAACAGATCCTAGCAATAATAAATGGTTGCTATGGACTGAACGTTTATGTCCCCCTAAATTCACATATTGAAGCCGAATCCCCAGTGTGGTGGTATTTGAAGCTCGGGCCTTTGGGAGGTGATTAAGTCATGAGAGTGGAATCTTCGCAAATGGGATTAGTGCCCTTACAAGAACAGACATGAAGATGGCAGATTAGGTAAACACTGTGCTTGCCTCCTCCCATGGCCACATCAAAATTACAACTAAATTATAGAACAACCACCCTTGAGAACCATTTGAAGTCTAGCTGAACATAACTCTTATAATTAAGGATATAAAGAAGAAGTCATAACAGGACTGGTAGGAGGGACAGGCTTGTTCCACACCCGCATGTGGCCGTTGAGAATTGGGAGAGATATCTTGCTTGCAGAGGTCCCCCTGGAGGAGTGAGGGACCCCAGCCGCACACTGGCTCACTCGCCCAGACCACCAGTGCTGGCAAGAGGAATTCCCACAACATCTGGCTGTGAAAATAAGCCTGGATTCCTTCCTTGAGGGCTACTATAGACCCAGGCATCTTCTTAAAGGGACGGCACACAGACTTACTTGCTAACAGACTCACTTGCTCTGATCTCCAGCGCTGGGCAGCAGCTTGAAAAGTGTCAGGGACATACAGAGAGGAATCAAACTGTCTGGCTTCAGAGTGAGGACCAGTGGGGCAACTCTCTCCACCATTTTGTTCCTTTGCTGAGCACTCCTTCAACCCAGCCTGCAGGCCCAGGCAGGCACCAAATCCGAATCTCCATCAAATTCACCCCACCCAACTCATGTACAGACCAGACCTCTTTCAGCAGCTGATATAAGCGGCTGGCCATGGCCCATGCTGCAGACTTCCCTAAAATCTCTGAAAGGTTCACAAACCCCAAAGAAGCAGTGGCTGGCATGCCTTGTACTTCTTGCTAAGCAGCGTTAGTGGTAGCCAGCCTCAGTTCACAACATAGCCTCTTCCAGGTACTTCTAAGCCCAGCACTATAAACCACAGCTCACTTTGTGGCTTCTCCCAGGTGACCTTGGGCTGGGCACAGGCACTGGCTGACCTGGGCCTGCACCAAAGCCCCTTCCAAGAGGCTCCAGAACCAACACATGTAGTGACTGGCTTCAGACCATACCAGAGAACCACTCAATTAGCTCCACAAATGATACACCCAAAGGGTGGATTCGACAGGCACCAGAGCCCCACTAAACAAATCCCACTCTGTGGGGTCAGCCCCCATACAACAACTCCTTCATTGTAGCAATGGCCAGTCCTCACAGCCAGTCAGCCTGAGGGTCAATCCCACCCACTCACATGCCAACAGCGATCAAGGCTTGACTACAACAGGAGAGCACACACAACCCACACAAGGGACACCCTTGGAGCACCTGGCTAAGGTGACCAGAGACACTACACCACTAGACCCACAGGATACCTACTACATAAGGCCACCCTGCCAAGACTGGAAGATGTAGCAGATCTACCTAATACATAGAAACAAACACAGGAAGACAGCCAAAATGAGGAAACAAACAAAATAATATGTGTCCCAAATAAAAGAATATGAGAAAACTCCAGAAAAAGAACTAAACAAAATGGAGGCAAGCAATCAACTAGATACAGAGTTCAAAACAGTGGATGCTCAATGAACTTAGAGGAAGAATAGATGAACTCAGTGAGAACTTCAACAAAGAAATAGTAAACATAAAAAAGGACATATGAGTATAACCCATAAAAAAGAACCAGTCAAAAATGAAAAATACAATAACTGAAATGAAGAATAACATTAGATGGAATCAACAGCAGATTAGATGAAGCAGAGGCTCACCTCAGCAATTCGGAAAACAAGGTTGTGGAAAACACCTAATCAGAACAACAGAAAGAAAAAAGAATTAAAAAAAAATGAAAATAGTTTAAGGGACCTCTGGGACAACAACAAATGTACCAATATTTGCATCATAGGGGTACCAGAAAGAGAAGACAGAGATCAAGGGATTGAAACCCTATTTGAAGAAATAATGACTGAAAACTTCCCTATCCTGGCAAAGAAAACAGACATAGAAGTCCAGGAAGTGCAGAGAGTCTCAAATAAGATGAACCCAAAGAAGCCCACACCAAGGCACATCATAATTAAAATGCCAAGGGTTAAAGAGAGAATCTTAAAAGTAACAAGAGAAAAGCACTTAGTTACCTACAAGGAAGCTCCCCCAAGACTGTCAGCTGATTTCTCAACAGAAACTTTGCAGGCCAGAGGGATTGGCATGAAATATTCAATGTGATGAAAAGCAAGGACCTGTAACCAATGTTTACTCAGGCTATCATTTAGAATCAAAGGACAGATCAAGAGCTTCCCAGACAAGAAAAAGCTAAAGGAATTCATCACCACCAAATCAATATTACAAGAACTGTTAAAGGGACTTCTTCAAGAAGAAGAAGAAGAAAAAAAGATAAAAAACATGAATAAAAAAAAAGGCAATAACGATATATCAATAATTACTTTAAATGTAAATGGATTAAGTTCTCCAATGAGAAGACATAGAGTGGCTGAATGGATAAGAAAACAAGATACAAGTGTCCATCCATAGATGATTAATTAAAGAAGATTAAATAAAGAAGATGTAGTACATATATATACAGTGGAATATTACTTGGCCATAAAAACGAATGAAATTTTACCATTTGTGACAACATCGATCGACCTAGAAAGTACTATGCTAACTGAAATAAGTCGGACAGAAAAAGACAAACATCATATGTTTTCACTTACATGTGGAATCTCAGAAACAAAATAAATGAACAAATAAAACAAAAACAAACTCATAGATACAGAGAACAAATTGATGGTTGCTAGGTGAGAGGGGGTATAGAGGCTTGGTGAAAAGGGTGAAGGGATTAAGAAGAACAAATTGGCAGTTACAAAATAGTCATGGGGATGTAAAGTACAGCATACAGAATGCAGTCAATAATATTGTAATAACTATGTATGGTGTCAGGAGGGTACTAGACTAATTGGGGGGATCATTTTGTAAGTTATATAAATGTCTAACCACTGTGCTGTACACCTGAAACTAATGTAATGTTGAATGTCAGTTGTAAATCAAAAATTAAAATAAATAAATAAAAAATAAATACATGAGATTGCTCTCTCTCTCTCTCTCTCTCTCTCTCTCTCTCTCTCTCTCTCTCTCTCTCTCCCTTGTGAAGACACACAGAGAAGACAGCTGTTAGCAAATCAGAAAGAGAGCCCTTATCAGACACAGGTCTGCCTGCACTTTAATCTTGGACTTCTAGCCTTCACAGCTGTAATAATCAATATTTGTTGTTTAAGCTACCCAGTTTATGGTACTTTTGTTATAGCAGCCCAAACTGACTAAGACAATGATCAATGAATACTGTTATCATCATATCTCCCAGATTTTTTGTCTTTAAAGGACCAGAGAGGCAATTCTTAAATTAAAATTAGCATTTTTCTTAAGTTAAAGTTAAAATTTCATATCTTATAAAACCTGTGTATTGTGGGGAAAATGGGAGAAAAGCAAGACATTTGGGCCAGAGAAGCCTTCTCCATACTCTCAAATCGTCCCATTTAAGCAACTACCTAGGCTTGATAATGCCCTGTATTGGAAGCAGTGAATTTCCATATTTACTTAAAATTTGGCTGCAGCGTGGGCAATGTAATGAGTGTCTTCACAAATGGTTCATTATTCTGTTTTGCTTTTCAAAACACAGAGGCTGGTTATTGCTTTATAATTCTAATGATAATATTATCTGTTCAACTGTCAGTAATCACCTTTCTCCCTTAGTGTCCTGCCCTCAGAGTCATAGAAGGCAGGGAGAGATTAGGTACAAAAAGGGCCTTGGTGGTGAAGACATGGGGAGGAGAAGAAAATAAAGGAAGGGAGAAGAAGGGCGGGAAATGGGAGAGAGTGTAGAAGAAGGACTTTCTTCTTCTTGTTTGTTTTTAAAGGGAATTGTTTTTAAACAGTACATATTATGTGTACCATGCATAGTGTATGAGATGATTTTAAGTGGTACACAGTTGAACATTTTAAAATTTCATAGTTGCTGACTGAAAGTTCCTAAAAGACCATCAGAAAAACCCATACAGCAAACAAAGCTTTCTATTAGACTAACTGCAAAAAGAGATCACCACTTTGACAGTCTTAGTTAGTTGTACCTCAAAAAGAAACGTTCAAGGAAGAATATTCACAGGGTTTTGAGGTCTGTGCTGAAGCAGTTGACGGTAGGTCTTTTAAGGCAGAGAATGAATTGTGGTCGGGCACAGTTTATGACATAATGGTTCAGGACTGGAGGACATAACAAGGTGAGGGTCTGGAGGAGTAAACTGCTATCTCGTAACAGTTTGCTCTGATAAGCAAATTGCTTACCTGAATAAAGTCATTTGCAGAAATTTCCTAAAGCAAACAGCAAAGTTATTTACTGGAGTATGGTCTTCCTGGGCAAGAATTTCCTGGAATAAACAGTTGTAGCATGATGACATAGATGGGCTCAGTTCTTATAATTATGTGTTTAGTTAATGTATATTCAAAAATATATAATTAGCACCTCAAAATACTACTCTTGAAAGTGATATGATTTAGGACAACACAGAAGTAAATTAATTTTAAAGTTAAAAGCTGAGTTGATTCAAAGAAATAAAATGAGTAGTGTAGGTGGTACTCAACCATGACAAAAATTGTGACTACAGTATATGAGTATGAAAGACAGCTGTGAAAAATACTGTTCTATACTGTGAAAGATACTGTTCTATACTGTGAAAATGTCCTGGTAGAGACTAGACTGGAAAACAGTTCTCTCAATGGGGAAGACATATAATCCGTAGATGAATCATTAGAAAGAGCCAAGGGAAGGGTGGGTTTTGTTACCTGCGCTGGAGGGGCATGGGAACTCCTGGGTTTAGTGTCATCTCCGTTATGCAAATGAACTGAGAACTGGACATTTTCTCCTGGCTGGAAACTCTGACTTAGTGGTGGGTCTATTTGGGGCTTGAGCTTTCAAACAGGAAGTAACAGCTGCTGTTGGAAGATCCTATGCAAGGCAGATGGGTTCCCCAATAGTGGCACCTGCCATTGTGGTCACCAGTCTCCATGGCCCTGGATGCCAACAGATCAGTATGGTAAATAGGATCCAAGACTTGTTTAAGGGCCAGAATAATTTGGTGATGAATATTTTGGACAAACTGAAAAGAACAGGGAAAAAAGGCAAGGGCAGCTTCTGGTTTTCTAGGAGCCAGAGCCATAGCAACTTCCAGGCTGGGGTTGTTACAGGGGAAGGATGACATATCCCAGTCAATTCAGAACAAAGTTAGCTTGAATTCAAAGAGAGGAACCTCCTGGACCAGATAGAGAGGGGTTTTTCTTAGGCAGAAAACCCAGAGACCAGGGCAGAATCCTGCAGCATCTGTCGGCCTCAGGAGACAAAGTAAAGCTTGGTCCTGAGTTAGAGGGATGACGAGGTGGGAGGGGAGGAGGCATGAGGAGGCAGGTCCTGCAAGTTGCTGAGAATCTCACTACCATGCTCATCAGTGATGCCAGTTTGAATGATCTTGGGACCTGAATCTGAGGAGATTTACCAGTATTCTAATCAAATTAGGTGGGCCTCAATCCAGAGCAAAACAAGAAGACCTAGGAAAAGAGCCCTTCTAAAAGTAACCCTATTGTCTTTCCTCAAAGACAAGGACCTAACATTGCCAGTATTCTACAAGTCAACAATTGCTAATGAGTTCTTATGACAGCTGCAGTTGTGCTCACTGCTTTATGATCCCTTGTCAGCTTCCTGGACAAGTATTGTATGATTTAGTAACATCAGGCTCCCCACTCACCTTCACTGTCTGCAAGTGACCTAAAAAATTAATGACTATTCAAAAAATAAAAGCAAAAAGTAGACCAAGCAATAAAGTGGAAGACTAACCAAGATGTAGACAGTAGAATGCTTAGTATTATTGTTTTTTTTATTATTAGTTTCAGATGTACAAAACATAGTGATTAGACATTTACACACACCTCACAAAGTGATAACCTCAAGTCTACTACCCATCTAACACTGTACATAACTATTATAATACTATTGGCTATATTCCCTATGCTGTACTTACATCTTGTGACTATATATATATTTTTAAGTATAGTTGATATTCAATATTATTTTGTATTAGTTTCATGTATATAGGGTAGTGGTTAGGCATTTATACCGGGGGTGCCAAAAAAAATGTATACAAGTGGACACTTTGGTCAACGTTGCTCAAGCAGTAGCTCGCTGTAATCATAAATGTCTGGGTGCTGATGGGTAACCACTTTGAGCACCTCCTGTAATTGCAGAAGTCAAACGTGACTTGTATGCATCTTGTGTTATTGCTATATATTTAATATTACAATTTTAATACAGTTTTCCTTTCTTAAAATGTACATACAATTTTTTGGCACTGTCTGTATGATTTATAAAGTAATCCTTCTGATAAATCTAGAATCCATCTGACACTATACATAGTTTTTACAATATTATTGACTATGAGTATACTCCCCATACTGTATTTCATATCCCTGTGACTATTTTATAACTATCAATTTGTACTTCTAATCCCTTCACCTTTCTCACCATCCCTTCAAACCCCTGCCCATCTAGCAACCATCAGTTTGTTCTCTCTATAAGTCTTTCTCTTTTGTTTGTTCATTTATTCTCTTCTTTAGATTCCACATATAACTGAGATCATATGGTATTGTCTTTCTCAGTATGACTTATTTCACTTAGGATAATACCCTCAGGGTCCATCCAAGTTGTTGCAAATGGTAAGATTTCATTCTTTTTTATGGCAGAGTAATACTTCATTGTATAAATGTACCACAGTTTCTTTATCCAATCATCTATTCATGGATATTTTGATTGTTTCCATACTTTGGCTTTTATGAATAGCACTGAAGTAAACATAGTGGTGCATATATCTTTTCAAATTAGTGTTCTGGATTTCTTTGGATAAATACCCAGGAGTGGAATTGCTGGGTCGTAAGGTAGTTCTCTTTTTAATTTTTTGAGGAACTTCCATGCTGTTTTCCATTCCAATTTGCAATCCCACCAACAGTGCACAAGGGTTCCCTTTTCTTCACATCTTCACCAACACTTGTTTGTTGATTTATTGACGATAGCCATTCTGACAGATGTGAGGTGATATCTCATTGTAGTTATTTGCATTTCTCTGATGATTAGTGATGTTGAGCATCTTTCATATGTCTATTGGCCATGTGTATGTCCTTTTTGGAGAAATGTCTCTTCAGGTCCTCTGCCCATTTTTTTTTTCTTATTGTAAGTTGTTTATTGTAAGATAATTTACAAATATCTTGCTGTCTTTGGTAATTTCAACAATTAGACCAATAATTTCTTCTGACCAGGACAGCAGTAAACTAAAAACAAAATTAACTGGCTGAATTTTACTTGTTTACCTCTTGTCTGAGGATGAAACTTGATTTTCATTAATTCAGGGCCGCAGCACCCGAGATGATTTCAATCAACTCCTTTGTGATGACAGCTTCGCGAGTGTGGTTGAAAGTCAAAGTCAATTTGTCAATCATCTCAGAAGCATTCTTGCTAGCGTTGTCCATGGCCGTCATCCTGGCGCTCTGCTCACTCGTGGTGGATTCCTTTAGAGAGTAGTAGATGATGTTGGCCAGGCTGTATTCCTGGTAATTCTGCAGCACGTCAGCATCAATATCATCGTAGATGCTCATGCTCTCAGCACTTGCAATGGTATTAAGGGAAAAGATGGGCTTTTCGTCTGTCTTGTAGGAGATGACAGACCTGAATCGATTAAAGACAATAGATCCTTCATCAAATTCATATCCAGAATTTAATAATTCCAGGGCAATGACTGATGCATCTCCAAAAGTAGGGGGTTTTCTTCCCACTTCTTTGAATGTCACCAGGAACTGGTCAGAATGAGTCCTATGAAGTATACCCCTGATATTATCACCAACTCCAACAATCTTCACTTCTTTCCCGGCTGCTGTGAGTGTAGCCACCTCGCTTTTGATCTGTTTAGCAACCGAGGAGTGGATAGCCCCGCAGAGCCCTCGATCTGAGGACACTCTGATAAGGAGGTGTTTCTTCTTGTCTTCAGGCCCCTTAATATCAGCGTTTTCATACAGAGCCAGAGATCCTGTTCCATACACTCGAGCTGGCTTCAGCTCCCTCTCCGCTCCATTTTCATAGACTTGGTAATTTTCTGGATGTTTTTGATTGACTTTAGTCGCCTGGTAATATCTTTCAAAGTTGCCATATTTCGAACTTGGATCCATTGCGGCTGCACGGCCCAGGCCGAGACCCCCACGACGCCCGCCCGAGAAAACATGGTGGTCCCTCTGCCCATTTTTTAATTGCACTGTTTGGTTTTTGGTGTTGAGTTGTATGTTGTTGTTTTTTTTTTTTGATAAATTTTGGATATTGACCCCTTATCAGATGTATCATTGGCAAATATCTTCTCCCATTCAGTAGGATGTCTTTTCATTTTGTTGATGGTTTCCCTTGCTGTGTAAAATTTTTTTAGTTTGATGTAGTCTCATTTGTTTATTTTGTCTTTTCTTTCCCTTGCCTGGGGAGATACATCAGTAAAAATATTACTAAGGGTAATGTCTGAGAATTTACTTTCTATATTGTCTTCTGGGAGTTTTTTGGTTTTGGGTCTTATATTTAAGTCTTTAATCCATTTTGACTTTATTCTTATATGTGCTGTAAGAAGGTGGTCCAGTTTCATTTTTTGAATGTATCTGTCCAGTTTTCCCAGCACCATTTATTGAATAGACTGTCTTTACCCCAATATATATTTTTCCTTCCTTTGTCATAGATTAAATGACTATATAGGCATGGATTTATTTCTGGGCTCTCTATTCTGTTCCATTGATCTACGTATCTGTTTTTACGCCAATGCCATGCTGTTTTGATTACTATTGACTTATAATACCATTTGATATCAGGGGGCATGATACCTCCAGCTTTGTTATTCTTTCTCAAGATTAATGTGGCTGTTAGGGGTATTTTATGGTTTCATATAAATTTAGGGATTATTTGTTCTAGTTCTGTGAAAAATGCCAATGGTATTTTGATAGAGATTGCATTGAATCTATAGATTGCTTTGTATTGTATGGACATTTTAAGTATATTAATTCTTCCTATCCATAAGCATAGTATATGCTCCATTTATTCATATGATCTTTAATTTCTCTCTTCAATGTCTTACAGTTTTCTGAGTATAGGTCTTTTGCATTTTAGTTAAATTTATTCCTATGTATTATTTTTGGTGTAATTGTAAATGGGGTTGCTTTCTTAATCTCTCTTTATGGATGGTTCATTATGGGTGTATAAAAATGCAACTGATTTCTGAATATTAATTTTGTATCCTGCTAATTTACTGAATTTATTTATCAGTTCTGATAGTTTATTGGTGGAATCTTCCTACATCTATATACAGTATCATGTCATTTGCAAATAATGACAGTTTTACTTCCTTTCTAATTTGAATCACTTTTATTTATTTATTTTTTCTTGTTTAATTGCTGTGGCTAAGACTTCAGTACGGTGTTGAATGAAAGTAGTGAAAGTGGCCATCCTTGCCTTGTTGCTGATCTTAAGGAGAATGCTTCTGGTTTTCCCTCCATTGAGTATGATGTTAGCTGTGGGTTTGTCATATATAACCATTATTATGTTGAGGTATGTTCCTTCTATTCCTACTTTGCTGAGAGTTTTTATCATAAATGGATGCTGGATTTTGTCAAATGCTTTTTCTGTATCTATTGATATGACCATCTAATTTTTACTTTTTCATTTTGTTTATGTGGTGTGTCACATTAATTGATTTGCAGATATTGAACCACTCTTGCATACTAGGAATGAATCCCACTTGACCATGGTGTATGGTCTTTTCAATGTATTGCTGAATTCAGTTTGCTAATATTTTATTGAGGATTTTTGCATCTACGTTCATCAGGGACATTGGACTATAGTTTTCTTTTTTTGTAATGTCTTTGTCTGGTTTTGAAATCATGGTAATCGTGGCTTTATTAAATGAACTTGGGAGCCTTCTCTCCTCTTGAATTTTTTTTGGAATAGTTTGAGAAGAATAGGTTTGAATTCATTTTGAATATTTGGTAAAATTCACCTTTGAAACCATCTGGTCCAGAACTTTTGTTTGTTGGGAGCTTATTGATTACTGATTTGATTTTATTAGTATAATTAGTCTGTTCAGATTTTCTGTTTCTTCTTGATTCAGCCTTGGAAGATTGTATGATTTCAAATTTATCCATTTTTTTCAGATTGTCCAATTTGTTGGTATACAGTTACTAATGGTAGTTTCTTAAAAGTTTTTGCATTCTTGTGGTGTCCATTGTCACCTCTCCTCTTTCATTTCTGATTTTCTATTCTTTTTTCTTTTTTTTATTTCTTTCTAAAAATAATAATACCAAATTATGTCATAAATAGAATAGGTGTGTGTTTATGTATTTTTCATCAAGTTGCAAAAGATATAAATATGAAACATTTAAATCAAAGCAGCTTCTATGGGCTCTTCCTCAGTGCTCTGTGCACTCATAATAAAGTCTTATAATTTAGTTTTAAAGGCGGGGCAGGCAGAGTTCAAAAGTTTAACGAGGTTTCTGCTTATAGAGGATCATACATAGGAAACCAATATAACTGCTGTATCTCCCACCCCATGGCAATTCTGGCAAAAAGTAGTTAATTTTATCATAACACTTTTTTTCTCAGAAAATGAAATTAGTTCAAATTATGTATTTTACATTTTGTATGCTGTTTGATTTAAAAAAAATTTAACAAGTTGATCAATATTAATCATTGAATACAATAATAACATATGTATTTACTTCTTTGGCTATTTCTTTTAGTGGGCTTAATATTGCTATTTAATACAATATGATAGACATATTTAGCACAAAAAAAATAAATTGATTGCCTGAAAAGAATCAGACATTAAATCAGAGAACTCTCTATAATTGTTTTCTATTATAATATATGGAAACCAAATCTTTCGGGCACAAGAAAGATTCATGGATCTTGGAAATGTATCAATCTTTAGGTCAAAGGGCAATTTCCTCATGTAATTTGGGCTTTGATATAAAAGAGATGCTTAGAAAAAGATTACTTATGAGAGACGTCATCAAAATGGCTGTGTGAGGTGAGCCTCTGTAAAGCTCCCCTGGAATTTACAACTAATTGAACAACAATAACTCCACAAAGGACTCCCTGCACAGCAGACAGGCAAGACGAAGAGGCCCACTACTGAATTCACCTAAAGTTGGGCGAATCACAGGAGCAGGGGGAGGAGGGAAGGGAGAAGTGCGGAGACGGAGCCCTGCGGGTGCAGGACGCAGACCTGGCTCAGTGCTCCGAGCTCGCTGCATCCCGGAGCTACCGCAGCTGCGGGACAGGGAAGAACTTGGACAGCTAGGGCTCCGTTTATGGCCCACAGGGCTGAGGGGACAGCATATAACACGGCTGAACCCAACGCTCACAGCAGAGACCTCGGAGAAAAGACTGAGGGAAGAAGGCTGAAAACGGTGGTTTAAGCCCTCACTGCTATGCAGAGAATGGAAGCCTTAGGCACTGAGACTAGCCGCCCCCTCCCCACCCTCCCAGAGCTCGCCCCGCCCCCACCGGCCCAGTGCTAGAAGCGGAACAGTAGCAGTGTCAGATCAAAAGAACAGAATATTTGCTGTTCTGAGAACTGTGGACCGCAGACACAGATTCGCAGCCCAACGAATTCCGGCAGAGGGGAGGGAGCTGTGGAAGCAGGACCAGCTGTGGTGGTGGTTGTCGGTGCCATTGCTCTGGGCCACCTCTCACAACTCACCCCGCCCCTGGCCCCACCTATCTGGGTGGATCCCTGCAAAAGTAAACAGAACTGCTGAAACACATGGGCTCTGAATCTGGTGCAGGAAGAGCTTTGGAACTTCAAAAGCTCTCCGCATACCCACACAGACACTGCACCCTATGACCCAGGCGAACTATTAACAGAGGAGAAGCCTGTCTCCCAGGGAATCCCCCCATTGTGTGAGAAGCTGGAATAGTGCAGAGAAAACATAGCACTACCATGTGAGAGAGAGAAAAAAAGGCTGTAGTAGGAGAGAAAATAAAACATTCTACCAACAGGTAATGGAAAACAAAAGAAAGACTTCTTCCTATCAACCTGTTGCAGAAGCCACTCCTGTAGATGTCTAGGAAGAGAAATAATAAATCATTAATTGTCATGAATAACCAAGGCAACAAGACAGCTCAGAAAGAAAGTGAAAAGTCTCCAGAAAAGGAACTTAAAGATATGGAAATATGTGACTTAAATGACAGAGAATTCAAGATTGCAATTCTGAAAAAACTCAACGAGATGCAAGAAAACACAGAAAGGCAGTTTAATGAACTCAGAAACACAATCAAAGAACAACATGAGCATTTTACGAAAGAGATTGAAATTTTAGAAAAGAACCAAATAGAATTTCTGGAGATTAAGAGCTCAATAGAAGAAATTAAGAATGAAATAACCAGCTTACGTAGTAGAGTTGACCAGATGGAGGAAAGAATCAGTGACATCGAAGATAGAAACCTGGAAATTACACAGATGGAAGAAGAAAGAGACTTGAGACTTAAAAGAAATGAAAGAACTCTACAAGAACTTTCTGACTCCATCAGAAAGAGCAATATAAGAATAATGGGCATACCAGCAGGAGAAGAAAGAGAGAAGGGAACAGAGAATATATTCAAACAAATTGTTGATGAGAACTTCCCAAACTTGTGGACAGAACTGGATCCTCGAATCCAAGAAGAAAATAGAACACCTAATTACCTCAATCCCAACAGGCCTTCTCCAAGGCACATTGTATTGAAGCTGTCTAAAATCAACGACAAAGAAAGACTCCTCAAGGCAGCCAGGGAAAAGAAGACGGTAACCTACAAAGGAAAGCCCATTAGATTATCATCAGATTTTTCAGCAGAAACTCTACAAGCCAGGAGGGAGTGGAACCAAATATTCAAACTATTGAAAGAGAGAAATTATGAGCCAAGAATAATATATCCTAGCAAAGATATGCTTTAGATATGAAGGAGGAATAAAGACCTTTCCAGACATACAGAAGCTGAGGGAATTTCCTAATACATGACCAGCACTATAAGAAATACTAGAGGAGGCTATTCAACCACCATCAACAGGGACAAATTGAGGCAACCAAAACAAAAAGGGGGAGAGTAAAGGCCTGAACCGGAATATGGGAATGGAGAAAGTAAGTGTGCTGAAGAAAATGGAATACTCTAAATATCAAACTTTCTTTTGCATAAACTTAAGGGTAACCACTCAAAAAAAAATCTAGAACTGAAATATATACAGTAATAAAAGAAGAAACAGAGGGAACCATCATAAAATACCACCACACAGAAATAATAGACAACAACAAAGAGGCAAAGATACAATCAAGACACAGACTTACCAGAAAACTACGGACAGAATGACAGGAAATCCTCACATATCAATAATCACCCTGAATGTAAATGGACTAAACTCACCAAGAAAAAGGCACAGAGTAGCAGATTGGATCAAAAAACTAAACCCAAACCATATGCTGTCTCCAAGAGACACATCTCAGCTACAAGGACAAGCATAGATTCAAAGTGAAAGGGTGGAAATTGACACTCCAAGCAAATGGTACCCAGAGAAAATCAGGTGTAGCCATAATGATATCAGATGAAACAGACTTCAGGGTGAAAAAGATAACAAGAGACAAAGATGGACATTTCATAATGGTAAAGGGGACTATACAACAAGAAGACATAAAAGTCATCAATATTTATGCCCCCAATCAGGGAGCACCGAAATATACCAAGCAACTACTAACAGAACTAAAGGGAGAAATCGATCAAAACACAATTATACTAGGGGACTTAAATACATCATTGACAGCTATGGATAGATCATCCAAACAGAAAATAAATAATGAAATAGCAGCCCTAAATGACACATTAGATGAAATGGACATAATTGACATATATAGAGCACTTCATCCTAAAACATCAGACTATACATTCTTTTCTAGTGTACATGGAACATTCTCAAGGATAGACCATATATTGGGACATAAAATCAGCCTCAGCAATTTTAAGAATATTGAAATTATACCAAGCATATTCTCTGATCACAAGGCTTTGAAATTGGATATCAACTGCAAAAAGAAAGCAGGAAAAACCACAAATACATGGAGATTAAACGACATACTTTTAAAGGGTCAAGGAAGAAATTAGAGGAGAGATCAAAAGATACATAGAAACAAATGACAATGAAAATACATCCTACCAAAATTTTTGGGATGCAGCGAAAGCAGTTTTAAGAGGGAAATTTATATCATTACAGGCCTATCTCAAGAAACAAGACAAATCCCAAATAAATAACCTCATGTTACACCTTACAGAACTAGAAAAAGAAGAACAAGTGAAACCCAAGGTCAGCAGAAGCAACTAAATAACAAAAATCAGAGCAGAACTAAATGAAATAGAGAACAAAAAGACAATAGAAAAAATTAACATGACAAAGAGCTGGTTCTTTGAAAAAATTAACAAAATTGACAAACCGTTGGGTAAACTCACTAAGATAAAAAGAGAGAAGACACTAATTAACAAAATCAGAAATGAAAAAGGGGAAGTTATCACGGACACCACAGGAATACAAAGGATCATCCAAAAATACTATAAAGGACTATCTGCCACCAAATCAATAACCTAGAAGAAATGGACAAGTTCTTAGAAACATGCAGCCTTCCAAGGCTGAACCATGAAGAACTGGAAAATCTAAACAGACCGATCACCAGTAACGAAATTGAATCAGTCATCCAAAACCTTCCCAAAAGCAAAAGTCTGGGACCAGATGGCTTCACTAGTGAATTCTGCCAAACCTTCAAAGAGGATATAATACCAATCCTTCTCAAACTCTTCCAAAAAATTGAAGAAGGGACAGTACTCCCTAACTCATTTTATGAGGCCAACATTAACCTGATACCAAAACCTGGTAAGGACAACACAAAAAAAGAAAACTACAGACCAATATCTCTGATGAATGCAGATGCAAAAATCCTAAACAAAATTCTAGCAAATCGAATAGAACAATGCATTAAAAAGATTATTATTCATCATGACCAAGTGGGGTTCATCCCCAGGGCACAAGAATGGCTCAACATCCACAAATCCATCAATGTGATACATCACATAAACAAAATAATGGACAAAAATCATGTAGTTATATCAATTGATACAGAAAAAGCATTTGACAAGATACAACATCCATTTATGATTAAAACACTTCATAAAATAGGTATAGAAGGAAAATACCTTAACATAATAAAGGCCATATATTACAAGCCCTCAGCTAATCTCATAATTAATGGTGAAAAAGTGAAGCCCTTTGCTATACGTTCAGGAACACGACAGGGCTGTCCCCTATCACATTTGCTTTTCAACATAGTGTTGGAAGTCCTTGCCAGAGCAATCAGGCAAGAGAAAGAAATAAAAGGCATCCAAATTGGGAATGAAGAAGTTAAATCATCACTTTTTGCAGATGACATAATGCTATATATAGAAAACCCTAAAGACTCCACCAAAAAGCTACTAGAAACAATCAACGAATACAGTAAAGTTGCTGGCTACAAAATTGACGTACAGAAGTCCATTGCATTTCTACATACTAACAATGAAATCTCAGAAAAAGAAATACAAAAAACAATTCCTTTTGCAATTGCAGCAAAAAGAATAAAATACCTAGGAATAAACTTAACCAAGGATGTGAAGGACCTGTATGCTGAAAACTATAAGATATTTTTGAAAGAAATTGAAGAAGACACAAAGAAATGGAAAGACATTCTGTGCTCATGGATTGGAAGAATCAACATAGTTAAAATGGCCATATTACCCAAAGCGATATACAGATTTAATGCAATCCCCATCAAAATCCCAATGGCATTTTTTAAAGAAATAGAACAAAAAAATCATCAGAGTTGTTTGGAACCACAAAAGACCCTGAATAGCCAAAGCAATCTTAAGAAAAAAGAGCAATACTGGAGGTATCACACTCCCTGACTTTAGCTTGTACTGCAGGGCTGCAATAATCAAAACAGCATGGTATTGGCAGAGAAACAGATACATACACCAATGGAATAGAATTGAGAACCCAGAAATAAAACCTAAATATGGACAGATAATTTTTGACAAAGAAGCTAAAAACATACAATGGAGGAAAGACAGCCTCTTCAATAAATGGTGCTGGGAGAATTGGATAGCCACGTGCAAAAGAATGAAAATGGACTGCTATCTGTCACCATGTACCAAAATTAATTCAAAATGGATCAAAGACTTAAGCATAAGACCAGACACAATAAACTGCATAGAAGAAAACATAGGTACTAAACTTATGGACCTTGGGTTCAAAGAGCATTTTATGAATTTGACTCCAAAGGCAATGGAAGTAAAAGCTAAAATAAATGAATGGGACTATATGAAACTTAAAAGCTTCTGCACAGCAAAAAAAACCATTGACAAAATAAAGAGGCAACCAACTGAATGGGAGAAGATTTTTGCAAACAGTGCCTCCGATAAGGGGCTAATATCCAAAATACACAAGGAAGTCATGCAACTCAACAACAAAAAAACAAACAACCCAATTGAAAAATGGGCAGAGGACCTGAAGAGACATGTCTCCAAAGAGGACATCCAAATGGCAAATAGACATATGAAAAAATGCTCAACATCACTAATCATCTGAGAAATGAAAATGAAAACCAACCACAATGAGATATCACCTCATCCCAGTCAGAATGGCTATCATCAACAAGACAAATAGTAACAAGTGTTGGAGAGGCTGTGGAGAAAAAGGAACCCCCATACACTGTTGTTGGGAATGCAGACTGGTACAGCCGTTATGGAAGGCAGTGTGGTGTTTCCTCAAAAAATTACAAATAGAATTACCATATGACCCAGCAATCCCTCTCCTGGATATCTACCCAAAAAATCTGAAAACATTTATCCATAAAGACACGTGTGCTCCAATGTTCACTGCAGCTTTGTTTACAGTGGCCAAGACATGGAAACAACCAAAATGTCCTTCGATAGATGAATGGATAAAGAAGCTGTGGTATATATACACAATGGAATACTCTTCGGCGGTAAGAAAAGATGATATAGGAACAATTGTGACAACATGGATGGATCTTGAGAGTATGATGCTATGCAAAATAAGTCAGACAGAAAAAGCAGAGAACCATATGATTTCACTGATAAGTGGTATATAAACTAAAAACAAGAGAACAAGACAAACAAATGAGAAGCAAAAACTCATAGCCACAGACAATAGTTTAGTGGTTACCAGAGGGTAACGGGGGGTGGGGGGTGGGAGATGAGGGTTAGGGGGATCAAATATATGGTGATGGAAGGAGAAGTGACTCTGGGTGGTGAATACACAATGGGATTTATAGACGATGTAATGCAGAATTGTACACCTGAAATCTATGTAATTTTACTAGCAATTGTCAGCCCAATAAATTAAAAAAAAAAAGAAAAAGATTACTAAGACAAGGTCTATTCAAATGCTTTTTATATTACTCAAAATATATTCCTATTTATGAATCATAATATTATATAGTTAAATGTTATAATTTTCATACTATCCACATCCTATAAATCTAGTCAATTATTATCTCAAAGTTATATCACATGCAGAAACAAAACAAAACAAAACAAAACAAATACCAGGGTGCACAATAAAACATTGAAAAACAGAAACTACTGAATAGATGGCCCAGGTTTTAGCTTTGACCCACTATGGAACTGTGGGAACTTGGGCAAGCACTTAATGTCTTTTGGAGTCAGATTTTTCATCTGTGGTATCAACTGTATGAGTTTTAGGTTCAGAGATTTTTCTAAGATTCTGAATTACCATTTCCTACTTAAATATTGTTGACTTTTTAAATTTTTTAAATGGAGAACTACAAAGGTCATGAAAATAATGCTGAGTCATTTTACATTAATATTTCTTGTTTATATTGAAAAATAAGTAACCTGTGTACTTTAAAGCATTTATAGTTTGGTTAGAGCATTCTTTTTCTGGCTCAAGAAAGGAAAGTTGCAAGCATGGCGTATGTGCAGATTGTAGGTACAGTATGCTACATTGATGTAACTAGGTTAAAAATATTTTTTCAAGCATCTGAACACAGCCCAGACATTAGTAATCTATGGAGCACTGCCATAGAGCCAGAAGCTCATCAGAAGATAAAATTTAAAAAAGAGAGAAGAAAAAAAAAAGACTTTCCATGTGGTTGAGTGAAAGAGGGCTGATAACTTATAGCTTCCTCTCACCTCAAACATCCATGGAAGGGACTCTAGAGTTAAAACTTCTGGTCTTTTTCTGTCAATCCCTCATTCCTCCCCCTAAGAAGAAAGGTGCATTATTTCATCAGTGACGTTGGAAGAAGGAATGATCATGCTGGCTCAACTCCCTCCTCTGCTGACTTTTCTGCACACAGCGCAGACACTCTCATGGACAACCTTCTTCGCACTACCTGTAACCTGCAGGCCTTTGTCTAACACAGTTTCAGACTTAGTGACTGAGTCCAAGAGAGATACATCTGCAGAACAATATGGCCTGTATCTTCATTCTAGCTTTTATCAGTAATGAAGGTAACATAATGATGTCTTTCTGCTGGACTTTTTTGTAAATCTTAAATGTTTCCTGGCTATTTCTGGCTTTAAAGATGGAGGAAGCAGCCATGAGGCAAGGAATTCAGGCTGCCTCTAGAATCTTTAAGACTTCCTGTAGCTACAACTTTTCCAAGACAGATCAAAACTACTCTTTGAATCTTCTTATGCGGCCAGTTTTCACTTCTCGCCTGGGAATTTTACAAGGCTGAAGTTTATTGGGAAGTTCAACACAATAAAGGAGCAGATCAGAGTTATGGTGAAGTCACAACTCTGTCACTTAATAGCTGGGAGACCTTGGGCAAGTAAATTTAACCTCCCCAGGCTTATCTAGCGGAATAACATTCCCCTCAAGCTTGACTAAACTTAGACAGAATTCTTCCTGACCATAGGCTTTTGACCTTCCTTTTCTTAGAAATTTGCTTTAGAAAACTCTCAATTATAAATTCTTTTTCTGCCCTTTGAGGTATAAACATTCTCTCAGCCTCTTCCCACTTTTTACAATCCAGGAATGTCTTTCTCAACCTGGAGCCATCCTATTGAAATGGAATCATCAGGAAAGACAGCCCTCCGCCTCCTATTTCCCAGTCTCTGAGGGAGGAGAGGAGCCTGAGTCCAAAAGCTCATTTCTGATTTCATTTATTTGGATCCTCTCTCTTTTATTCTTGATGAGTCTGGTTAAAGGTTTGTCAGTTTTTGTTTATCTTTCAAAAAACCAGCTCTCGGTTTTATTAATCTTTTGTATTTTTTTTTTAGCTTCTATTACATTTATTTCCTCTCTAATCTTTATTATTTCCTTCCTTGTGCTCACTTTGGGCTATGTTTGCTGTTCTTTTTCCAGTTTCCTTATGTGTAAAGTTAGACTGTTAATTTGAGAATTTTCTTGCTCCTTGTGGTAGGCCTGCATTGCGATGAATTTCCCTCTGAGGACTGCTTTTCCTGTGTCCCATAGATTTTGAGTCATTGTGTTTTCATTTTCATTTTTATCAAGGTATCTTTTAATTTCTTTTTTGATCTCATTTTGACCTATTCATTATTTAGTAGCATGTTATTTATCTTCCATGTGTTTGGGTGTTTTTCAGTTCTTTTTTTTTTCTTGTAATTGATTTCTAGTTTCATGCCAGTATTGTCAGAGAAGACGCTTGATATGATTTCAGTCTTTTTAAATTTATTGAGGTTTGTTTTGTGACCTAGCATGTGTTCTATCTTGGAAAATGTTCCATGTGCACTGGAAAAGAATGTACATTCTGCTGTTTTGGGTTGAAATGCTCTCAAAATATGAATTAAATCCATCAGGTCTAGTGTCATTTAAGGCCACTGTTTCCTTGTTGATAATCTGTCTGGAAGAGCTGTCCATTGGTGTCAGTGGGGTGTTAAAGTTCCCTGCAATGATTGTGTTACTGTCAACATCTGCCTATATGCCAGTCAATATTTGTTTTATATATTTAGGTGCTCCTGTCCTGGGTGTATAGAGGTTTACTAGGGTTATGTCCTTTTGTTGGATTGATCCCTTTGTCATTATGTAATGTACTTCTTTGTCTCTTATTATAGTCTTTGTCTTAAAATCTATTTTGTCTGATACATGTATTGCTACCCCAACTTTTTCTCATTTCCATTTGTGTGAAATAGCTTTCCATACCTTTTTTAAAAGTCTATGTATGTCTTTTGAGCTGAGGTGAGTCTCTTCTAGACAGCATATGCGTGGGTCTTGCTTTCTTATCCATTCAGCCACCCTATGTCTTTTGATTGGAGCATTTAACCAATTTACATTTACAGTGATTGCTAATAGGTACATAGTTATTGACATTTTACTATTCATATTTTTTATCTTTGTTTGTTTGTTTTCTTTTTCCTTCTGCTTAAAGAAGACCTTTTAACATTTCTTGTAATACTGGATTGGTGGTAATGAAATCCTTTAGTGTTTCCTTGTCTGGGAAGCTCTTTATCTCTTTTTCAATTTCAAATGATAGCCTTGCTAGGAAGAGTAGTCTTGGTTGTAGGCCCTTGTTTTTCATCACTGTGATTATTTTCTACCACTCCTTTCTGGCCTGCAAATTTTCTGTTGAGAAATCGGCTGATAGTCTTATGGGATCTCCCTTGAAACTAACTAGTTGTCTTTCTCTTGCTGCATTTAGGATTCATTCATTGTCTTTAATCTTTAGCATTTTATTTTTTAATGTGTCTTGACGTGGGCCTGTTTGGGTTCATCTTGTTTGGGACTCTGTGTGCTTCCTGGGCTTGTATGTCTATTTCTTTCACCAGATTAGGGAAGTTTTCAATCATTATTTTTTCAAATAGTTTCTCAGTCCCTTACTCCTTCTTTTCTCCTTCTGGTACTCCCATGATGTGAATATTGTTATGCTTGATGTCTCAAAGGTCTTTTAAACTATTATCATCTTTCTTTTCTTTTCTTTTCTTTTCTTTTCTTTTCTTTTCTTTTCTTTTCTTTTCTCTTCTTTTCTTCTTGTTGTTCCAATTGGGTGTTTTTTTCTACCTTGTTTTCTAAATCATTGATTTGATCCTCTGTTTCATCTAATCTTGTGTTGATTCCTTTTAGTGTATTTTTTATTTCTGATTGGTTCTTTTTTATGGTTTCGATGTCCTTGGTTTTTTTGGTTTGAGACAACAGAAATTTATTCTCTCAGAGTTCTGGAAGCCAGAAGTCAGAAGTCAAGGCACTAGTAACAGTTTCCTTCTCCCCTTGCTCCTGGTGCCTCTATGTCCTTCTTTATGCTTACTACTTCTTTACTGAAGTTCCTACTATGTTCATTAAGCATTCTTATAACCAGTCTTTTAAACTCTGTCTCTGGAAGGTTGGTTGCCTACATTTCATTTTGTTGTCTTTCTGGAGGTTTCTCCTATTCTTTTATTTAGGACATATGTCTTTGTTTCCTCATTCTGACTGACTGTCTGTATTTGCTTCTGTGTATTAGGTAGAACTCCTATGTCTCTCAGTCTTTGTTGGGTGCCCTTATGTAGCATTTGTCCTGTGTGGTCCAATGGCAGAGGTCTTCCTGATCTCCTGTGCTTATTTTCCAGGAGTGTCCTTTGTGTGTGTTGTGTACATTCTCCTGTTGTAGTGGAGCCTTGATTGCTTTTGGCTCATCAGTGGGTGGGATTGATTCTTGGGCTGACCTGCTTGAGGATTGGCTATGCCCACATTGTACGAGCTGCTATATTGGGGCTGACCCCTTACAAGGGGATTCAACCCAGTGGGCTCTTGTGCCTGTTGAAACCACCCTTTGATGTATCACTTCTGGGGCCAACTGGGTAAGGCTCTGGTGTGGTCTGAAGCCAGCCTCTCGGTGTGTTGTTTCTGGTGTCTCTTGGGTGGGGCTCCTGTGCAGGCCAATGTCAGCCTTGCCTATGACCAACCTGTGGCTACTGCTAGGAGCTAAAAAGCTGTATATGGTTGGTTGCTGCCTGTGCTGGACCTGGAGGTGTGTGTGGGTGGCCCACTGTGAAGCAAGACTGGCTTCCAGAAGTATTGGGCCTGGGGCAGTTTAGCAAAAGGCCCAGCTCTTTTGTAGGCCTGTTGCCACCTGCCAGCTGCCCATAAGTCTCAGCCATTGAAAGAGCCTCCTTAGATGCGTGTGCTGACTTGACTTACGTGGTGTTGAAAGTGTCCTTGGCAATGCAGCAGTAGCTGGGCAGGACAGGGTCCCAGGGAATCACGAGATGTGGCTGATGGTTTTTACAAAGTTAATGCAGATTCAATTCTTGCACCAGTGCCGGACCTGTGATCACTTTGCAAAGCATGCTGACACTACCACGGTCAGCCACTGCTCACCTCAGACCTGTAGATCCTCGAGAGCTTCCCAATTGAGGTTACAGTGCAAGTTGTGGCTGACTGCCACCAAAAGTTGCCCAGGCTGATGTGGGCCATCTGCTGCTGTAAAATGCTTCTGCAGCTTGTGGGCAGGGTCAGTCACCCAGGAGCCGAGAGTGCCCCCAGTGACATAACACTAGGTAGGCGGGGCAGGGACCCTGGGTGTCATCAAGGTGATGGCCACCGTGGATTTTACCAGACCAATCTGGTCTCAGATTTGGCCCTTTGGGGGAGGGTTCAGCATAGAAGAGATGGTGCCCTCCTGTAGGCCACATGTGAGGCAGCTCCACACAGGGACAATAGCGGCTGTCCCTCCAGCCCTCACCCTAAGGCCACACAACTCAGTCTTTCCCCATATGCCTCTGGCGCCTCTTGAATTGCTGCCCCTCCACGAGAGCCCAAGTGAGTGTTTACAAGTGAGTGAGTCTGTGTGTAGGCCCTTTAAAAGGATGTCTAGGTTTTCAGCTGCCTTCTGTCTCACCGGGTTAGATGAACAGAGTCCTCACTGATGTTCACTGCCAGATGTTGTGGGGACTCCTCTTTCTGACACAGAATCTCTGAGCTGGAGAGCCCAGGGTGTGGGGCTGGGATCTTTCCCTCCTCAGGTGGGACCTCCGCCACTGAGGTGTCCCTCCCATTGTTCAACCACTCCCTATGGATTTGGGGTCAGACCCTTTTACATCTGCATCATTCCTACCAGTCTCAGTGTGACTTCTTCTTTATATCCTTAGTTATAAAGGTTCTGTTCAGCTAGACTTCAAATGATTCTTGAGGTTGATTGTTCTATAATTTAGTTGTAATTTTGATGTGATCCTGGGAGGCAGTAGGCATTTACCTAATCCTCCATCTTGTACCTTTTGTTTACTATTTTTCTTTATGAAACAAACAACTACAAAGGGAAAATGCCAGCAAATTTTTGTGGCAAGCTTAGATCCCAGGAATGCCTGCACAGAAGACAGGCTTAAGTTTATATTTTTTTCTGTTTTTTACCGTTTTGGTAATATGAACTGAAAGAAGAAATATTAATACCACATGGCGAGTGCCCCAACCAAAAACTTCTAAAATATATAGTAAATGCTTTCCTCCCACTCCCATTTTTGTTCATTTTGGATGTTGGTACTAACCATCTAAGTGTTGTGATTTAAAAAGAAATTTTATGCCCTTCTTGTTTATTTCTAGGATGAGGGGAAGATAACATTTCTGCTCTCTTATGTGATTCTTTTTGAAAACATGCAGCACGAATTTCCTCAAAAATCATTAATGAAAGTTTTACCCTTTAATAAAAAATAAAAAAGATTGTTCCTCCGCACAATACTTGGATCACCTCAGACAAGGTGTTTAGTCTTCCTGAGCCTGAGGTTTTACATTTGTGCTGACCTTGTGGTGGTGTTATGAGGATCAAGTGACAGAGTATGTATAGGATGTTTGGCACATTGTCAGTACTTAGCACATATTAGCTGTTAGCTATTACTTTTTATAAATATGAAGGGGATTTTTGTTTTGGGATTCTTCGGAGAAGAGAAAGACAGGCCAAAGAGTAGGTGGTGACAGTGAAAGAGGCATATAGACAAACCTCCAGAGTCTATAGGAAAAGAAATAATAAATTGCCTATGTCACTTATATTGCCCTGTCAAAAAAAGACAATAAACCCCACAAAGACCTCAACAAAAAACAACAAAAACACACAAACATTTAGGAATGGAAAACAAAAGGAAAATGATGAGGAAAGCTAATTTTGTAAGCCTGGGCCTATAGAAAAACCTTCCATTTGATGACTTATTTGAACCAATGCTGATCGAAGAAGAGAAATCTCCAGGAAAAGCCAAAAAACAGGGCAAATGAAGGAGTGTGAGAAAACCACACTATGCAATGGAGAGGTATGTGGAAATGAAGTCATGTTCCATGAAAAGGGATAGATTTGTAAAAGGTGTGTAGGTACATACAATTACGATTTTGTGAAACAGATACCCACAATAATAATAATGAAGACTAATAATAATGAAAAGAGAACTTGACATAAGTAGAATATATTGTTTAGTAAAGTTTTAAAGGTACTTATATCCAATGTAAAAAGTATACAAAGAACTACAAAATAATTTAATATTTAAAAATTGTTTTTGCTTATTAGCATTGTTTTACTTAATTCCCAAACCTTTACTTTTGATAATTAAATGTTCCCACATTTTGCTATTACCTACACAGGCAATAATGCATGCATTTATAAGCACAATTTAAACAAAATCACCAGAACTCCTTGGGTGGAATAGGATGCTGGGTATGTCAGATTGGGACATGCTGGACTTCAGAGGGCCTTCTTTGAGCATTCTTATTTTTAAAAGAATTCCCCTCTGGCTCTCCCCAATCTAGTCTTCCTTTATGACATTGGGCTACCTTACACTAATCCAAATGTAGCCCTAAACCCACTGTATTTTAAGTTCCTGTTGATTTTTCTCTCTGTCCTCTACTTGGACTACAAACTAAAAATGTAGATGATAAATATTTGTTGAATTAATGAATTCAACAACTATTTATTGGTGCCTACTGTATGACAGGCATTGGAGATATTGCAATGAACATAAGCACAGAAAGAATCCCTGACATCACAGAGCTTTCTTTACAGTGGGAGGAAACAGATAATAACAAGGAAATTATCATCTGTAGTGTATCAAATGGTGGTAAGTGCCATGGATAAAACTAAAGTAGAGAAGAGGTGTGGGGAATGCTAGGGTAGGGGGTGAACAGAGACCTGAAGGAAAAATGGGGGGTAAGCCCTGTGGACATTTAGGTGAGGAGCACAGGGCAGAGGGAATAGCACTTGGTGTATTCCAGGAGCAAGCAGGAGGCCAGAGTGATTGGAGGGGAGGAAGTTACAGATTAGTCAGAGATCAGATTAGAGAGGTAAACTGGAGTTACAGATTGTATAGGACCTGGCAGTTCACTGTGATGACCTTTTCTTTTAAAATCCTGAATGATTTGGTATTCAATGGGAGGTTTTGAGCAGAGTAGTGATACCATCTGGCTTTTCACATTGAAAGGATTACTCATGAGAAAGCAAAGACTAAAGTAGCAAAAACACCAGGCAATTTTAATAATCCAGGCAAAAAATTATAGTAGCTTCATCATAGAGGGAGTGCACAGGTTAGGGTCTGGATTTACTGAGCAGGCTATGAAATGGAGAAAGGGAGAGAGAGAGAGAGAGAGAGAGAGAGAGAGAGAGAGAGAGAGAGAGAGAGAGAGAGAGAGAGAGAGAGAGAGAGATTCATGGCAGCAAGCATGAATCTAAGCTGTTGACCTGAGTGATGGGAGGACAAATTTGCCTTCTGTTGTACAGGGGAGTACAGAAAGAGCAGGTGTAGGGTGTGGGGAAGACCAGAAGCTTAGTTTTGGACATAATTAAGTTTGACTTGCTTATTGGACATGTATTTCTTTTTCATGATGAATTCTCTATCCAAACTGGACAGTAGTTGGTGTTTCTTTTTCACTATCACAAGCTAGCAGTAATTGAGAGTTTATTTACCAGTACAGGAGGAACTGAAACCATGGAAGGGTTGGGGGTATGATTGTTTCTGTTCAGATTTATATCCCATAGTTCTGTTTTCTCCTTCAGCAACAAATACAACACTGCAGTCTTCAACAGCCAGCCCAGGGCTATTAGGGCTCAGTGTTGTGGGCTTTTAGATTAAGATAATTCTGAAGGGGAGCTTGGAATTATAAAATATATGTGGGCCATGTTGGAGAAGCAGTCCGCCATGAGCCCTGACTGTCCCCGCATGCTCTTGCTGAGTGCACGAGCATGTTAGGCTGGTCTGTCTCTTAATACAGTTTCTTTAGTTAGTCACATAGGTGTTTAAGTAGGTCACAGTGGAGGAGGAATGGCTTGTTTGCTGCCTGTTCAAGTGCTGGGCCTTTGACCCTGGGCTCCTTTCCTATAAGGCAACCCACTGCACGTGCAGGTGTCACCTGGGACCAACATATCATCCCTGTGTTAAGTGGGGGTAAGGGGTACTGATGCAAATATGCTGATGTTGTTGGCTGTGCTGTTAATAATACATACAGTCTTTGGTCTCTAACCCAGGCGTCTTGTGCCTCTGCCAGCATCCACAGAACAGTAACAGGAGAACTTGTTAGAGTATAAGCTGGGTAAAATTTCAGACCCTCCACATTTCTTGACAGGCCTCATATCTCTCAAAGGCAAAATGAAAATAACATTTTCATGTTGAACTCTCCATCCAAATTGGACAGTAGGTGATGTTCCTTTTTCAGTATCACAATCTTTACATAGAGCTGAAAGTCTTAGGCTAATTTTCAATGTGCTTATATTCCTTTACTCATGACATAGTGGGAAACGTGAGTCCTCTCTACAATCCCTTAGGATTGAGTAAAGGATGGGGACAATAAAGGACGAGGGAAGATCATTTTCAAGGTAAAAGTAACAGATAGTGGCAGCTTAAAAATGAAGGAAATACTATTCCAATTTTGTTTAGGGATAGACAGGTAGCCAGGCCACCAAAAAAAAAAAAAAAAAAAAGACGAAAAAAAAAGAGAATCCATTTGCATTTATTTTTAAGAAATTTAAGACTGGCTATGCCACTGGACTGCTTAACCTTCCCCATTTACATTCATTGTTCTAGAGTCTACCTCTTTCCCCTGTGGAGCTGATGCTCAGAGAGGGACCAGCCAGCAAATACCTGTGGCAATTGCTGGAAGGAGTCCAAAGACCTAGAAGAGGTACTGATTGTTTAAGGGAACACTGGAATGGGGAATCATTTCAATAAGAGTCAACCTTACAAAAATGAACAGTACTAATTTAGTAAGGTACTGAATTAATGCAGTAAGTCTAATCATTATACTTACGTGCACTGTAATCCCTCTTGGTTCTATTAGAGCTCACCTTTTTGAGTTGGTATCAATGAAGGCAAAGGGAGGGAAAGCATGATAGTGCTTGTGTAGAATCATCAACACCAAGAGCTAATATTGCAGCAATAAGTTTGTGTGAGGTATAGTGAGATTTCATTTTCCTACCAGTGATTTCCTCAGTTATTTATTTGGTGTGCCCCCTAGCTTCTCCAACTCTTCTGGCTGGCCAAAATCTGTTCTTAAAGGGGTGAAAGAGAGAGTAGGAATGACACACTGTGACAAATGATACATAAATAAGCTGATGGTGACCTACATAGTCTGTGTTTGTGCCTTTTTCCCTAAGAAAGTAGGAAATACTTGAATCCAGAGCTTCTCTTTATCTGAACCATGCTGCCATCCCAAATAAATAACAAAGTGAAAGATGATACTTTTGTTTTAGGCAGTGTGTTAGCTGAATGAAAAAAAAATCTGTATCTTCTCCCATACAAAATAGTCTACCTCATCTCAGTTTGCAAAATTTCTTATCTACTCCTTAACTGTTCCAGGGGTTTAAATAAAAGGACAGGTATAATGTCTCAAACTGAAATCTAGATCACTGACATTCAAATTAGATTCTAATTACTCCTATCCTATTTTGCTGTCATGACATACAACGACAACAACAACAAATACATTATCAATCTTTGAATCAGGTCTCCTGCAATAGAGTTGGTGAATGAATGGAAGTTTCCATGTCATTTTCAAAATGAAGAACACTAATAAAAATGCTTATTGTTTCTACAGCAGGGATTTTGTGGGTAATCACAATCTGCCTGAATCCAAAAATAGCGAGATAATTACTTTCTTCCTCGGGGAATGGTTTGTTGAGAAAAACACTTCGTTTTGTTGTAGAGAAGCAGCATTAGGATAAGGAAGGAAAGAAATACCACTTTCAAGCGTTCTCAGAAAGGATGAACTAATGTCTCAAAGAAGGAAACAACTGCACTGAGGAGTTTTGAATAGAGACATGTTCTTTCAGGCTTTGAGCCTTTTCTGTGAACCCTTCTCCAGGGTCTGGGACTGGGTAATTCAAGTGGGCTATTTTTCATAGAACCCCGACTGTAGAGAATCAGTGTTCATCAACAGGACTCTGTTTGTGCACTGTCCTCTCCTGGTCGTAGGATCTTCCAACACGTGACTGTTTGAGCACTGAAAATATGGCTAGTTGGAATTGAGATGTATTGTAAGTGTAAAATATACACCAAGTGTTCAGACTGTATAAAAAGACTATAAACTATCTCATAAATTTTTACAATGATGACAAGTCAAAATTATATTTTGAGTATTTAGGTTAAATAAAATATATTGTTAAAATTAACTTTACCTGTTTATTTTTATTTTTAAAAGTGTGGCCACTATAAAATTTTTAATTAAATGTATTTCTATTGGAAAGCACTGCTATAGAAATTGAGAATGATGAACACATGTCAAAAAGGGAGAAGGAATACAGAGGAAAAAATAAGCATGTTGACTCTTCTTCCTTCTCTAGATCTGGAGTGATTTAGTGAAAAAAAAAATCACTATTAGCAAGGCCATTAGAAATGATCTAGCCTGATATTTCTCAAACTAGAGAACTTAGGACCTTTGAAAACGATCCATAGATGCAAAGATGTCCTTAGACCCCAGCTTGAGAAGCAATGACAGAATCCAACAAACTTATTTTGTAGATTAGGAAAGCAAGACTCAGGGACACTACATGACTTCAGGGCACCCAGCTACTTGGTGGAGACATATGACTAGACACCGGTCAATTCTACACACTCTACTCTCTGATACCCAATGGAAATGTGTGTGTGTGTGTGTGTGTGTGTGTGTGTGTGTGTGTGTGTTATAACAAGAAGTAAATCCCACTCTTTCATCTCCAAAAGTATGTCAGTATATGTGAAAAAGTGGTATGTGTTTCTACAGCAAAAGGAGAGTATCAGGATAGACTCAAGGACATCCAAGTAAGTGTCAAATTCAGTTCACTTCCTTTCACTCAACTACTAGGACATTTCTATATTTTCCTTTTTATCCAAAATATCCCTAACATCCTAATTTGGGTTTTATACTCTATTTTCTGCAACCTTGATGAGCCTTTTAAAAAGCTTATTTTCATATTTTCCTGGCTGGATCCACACATGATCTGAGAGGATTATATTCCTTTCCAGAATCCTTTCCTCTTCAAATTCACAAGTCTCCTCTTAGGTGTACATGCCCTCTACCTACCTACTCCAAGTGTTTTCTTGAGAACCTCTGTTAGTAAAACATGTATCATATAGCAACAGTCTATAGCTTCCCTGTAGCAAAGATGTAGGCGGAGTTTACCCTCTGATAAACTCAGAGCTTCCTTCCATAGTAGCACAGTGTTTCCTTAAAAAATAGAACATTCCTGGAATGTGCCTATTCCCTGCCCAGACTTTCTATATTTTTTCTCTTGCTTGATGTAAATGAAACCCTGCAGTGGGTATCTGGCAGCTTCTGCTATAACATTTCCTTGTCTAAAGAAGTCCAGGTTTTCACTCAAGTTCCTGGCCCCTGCAATTGTGAAAATGGCTTTAATGATTAAACAAAATGTTCTCCACTTCTCCTCTATCTTTGTTTGCTCAGAATGTGTGAGAATTATTAAATATAATTAGAACTGTGAGCAGTCTTTAAGAAAATTTAAACAACCCACTACTTTTCTCTCTGTGTCTACTATTAAACGAAAAATTAGATTTCAGAATCTTTGTGATTACTTTCCAGAAGAAAGATATTATGAGGAGATGGTCTAAAGAATTGACTCATGTCGGATAAGTAAGTGTTTCTGTTCACTTGATGACTAACAGCATTCTTCTGGCTATTAAGTGTAACAATTTAAAATTATTATATCGTGTAACCAAAAGATGGCAGTACTCACTCTTCCTGTTTTCTGTTTTACGATAAAACTGAAAGGTCATCTTAGTTTTATTCCATTTTTCCTTTACTCACCACAAAATGAAAATAGTGAGTAAATGTTACATATGTAAATAAATAAAGTATGTCCTGAGCCTCTTTAGCACAACATTAGTGATTTGGTACAGATACTTCTATACCAAAACAATACATTTTCTTTTATTTACTTTTCCAACACTGGATGGTTGCTTCTATTTCTGAACATTTAAAACAGTGTCTCCAAAAAAACCACCATGATTCTTCCCACATGAGAGAGAATGGGTAGGTTTCATTGAATGGTAGTTCATGTCTATACATGACAAGAGAATATTGAATGAAAATAAAATTCAGCAATAGTGGTAGTTCACGTCATAGAAACCTGTGAGCTCAGAAAGCCTAGAGTTGTTTCTAAAGGATATGTTTAGGAAAAGCTGTGGGGTGACCTTGATTGTTAAGAAATTAACTCAATTGAGAAATAGGGAGTGGGCAAACAAGAATATATCTAAATTTGGTGAGGGCAGCAAAAATTATATGAGAAATATTGGGAATCCCAGTACTGGGAGATTGCTCATCCTGAGACTGTGAGTGACTTTGGATACATTTCTTTGCTCATTGAGATATTGTGGGTCAATTATTATCCTGCAAATGCCTGAACTCTCCATTTTTCTGTGAGTTGTATTTATTTTCACCAAAAGGTGAAGGTCTTTTCGACAAATAAATAGCTTCCTCCTTTTCAGCCAGGGAGCCAACTTTTCAGGTATAAGATAATACCTGAAAAGTATTATACCTAAAAGTATTAATAAGATAATAGTTCCATATTCTATTTTCAACCCTGAATTAAAGCTAGTGAAGGCTATAGACTTCCAAGGTTATTTGGACCTAAAACATTAGTTGAGACTCTAGGTTTCATGGCCACAAGTCATTGCTCTACCAGTTTTATTACCAGCCTTGATGTGATAAAGCCTACTGTGTTTCATTGTATTCCGCCAGTGTTGTCCAAAATGCCAATTTTCCTAGTCTTCCATTTCCTCCTTTACCCCATCTCCTCACCGCTGTGTTTTCTCCCTGAGTTCCTCCTTCTTGTCGTGGACCTCCTTCCCAACACTTTCCACAGTACTTGCTAGAATCCTGGTTTCATTGTAAACTTCCACCCGATCATTTGAATTTTACTATGTTAAAATATTTTTTTTTTAATTGACAAATGTTCTTTAGTCAAATGTAAAGAGTTATTTTGTCAGTCTTTCCCCATTGTTTTTATACTCAGGAAGTTGGTAGGTCACTTTGAAACTCTCCTTACCTTTGTTCTATAATAACTTTTTTCTCATGATGGATTGCCTGGGTGGTTTTAGAGCTAATAGAGAGCAGAACTATGAAATCCACAATAGCTACTTAATGTTTATATAGTAGATCTAAATGTTCATATGGCAAACGAAACTATATGATGATATAGACCTACTTTATACATAATACCTTTACTATTTATAATATGCCTTTATATACATTAACTCATTTGAGTCTCACTGTGGTCTCATAGAGGAGATATGGGCAGACTGTCTCCATTTTATGTATGAAGAAATAGAAGTTTGGGAAAGTAAATCACATGGCTCATGTAAAGCACATGAGCCAAGGTCACTCATAATCTGTGGATTTGGAACACAAATTCACATGTTTTGATTCTTATGTGCTGTGCTTTATAAATTTACAAAACTATACCAACTTTACTCAAGATTTTAAAAAATATTTTAAAAAAGTGACTGGACCTGCATTCCTGTGTGCTGTTGGTGGGAATGTAGACTACAACTACAGTTAGGAGGGCAACTTAGCACTGTCTAATCAGAAATTGAACAGCATACGAAAGGTGGACAATCAAGTTTGCAAACTTTCCACCAAGTAAGTGCACGGTGGAAAGTTTGCGAACTTAATTTTTTTGTATCTCCCCTCACCAAGTAATCTCACTTCACAGAATCTCTCCTTTAGAAATACTAAGATGAATTTTATTAGCTATATGTAATTAATCATAAGATCAGCAGTATCTCCTTAGCCCTTACTATGTGGAATACAGTATTCAAATTCTTTACATGTATTAAAGAATCTTTCCAACAACCCCAAGTGGTACATATTATTAAATCCCCATTTTTAAGGATAGGGGAATGAAGGTACTGAAAGATTAACTACCCAATGTCACTGTAGCAAATAGTATTTTTCAGAAATGGCTGCAAGTGTATTTCCCATCACAGATGTTATTCCAGAAACTTGCCATTTTCCCACCAAGAGGTAGAGTGTATGTCCCTATAGGGAGACAAATCTCCATGGATCTCTTACATTTCTGAATGTCTTGTGAGCATTCAGACTGCTCTTGTTCTGGGCTATCTTTTCAAGGATCTTGGGAGGTAAACCAGAGGGCAGGTTTGTTAGCAATCCAGTATAATAGTCTCCCTCTGGGGCAAAGGTCAGGTATATTTGTTTGCAGCTTGTCATTCCTCAGCTGTGACGCAAACTCACTGTGCATTGTAGCATCCACTTGAGTGTCTCCATGTTGCCCTTGTGGGACTTGTAGGCAAGGGGAACTGACGTAAACCTGAAGCTTTAAGTGCCTGCTGTGCCATGAGTGATAAAGTCCTTTGTCTCTGACTCAGGAGCCTTGAGTCTTCTGCCAGCATCCATGACACAGTAACAGGCTAACTTGATAGCTTATAGTCAGGGTAAAATCACAGACTCTTCTCAGTTCTTGACAGTTTGATTGTGAAGGTAGGATTTTGATAGAGTCATGGCTTTCTGGAAGAGTAATGAAAAAGGTCCATGGGCTGGGTTAGGCAACATGAGAGTCTTCTTGGAATTTGGTAGTGAATGCTCTTGTCAAAGTAGTGCTGACTGGGGAGTAAGGATCTCTAACTGTCTTAGCTCTTAATGAATATTTAAAGGCTGAGTGGCAAGAATTGAAACAAGCCTTCCAAATGATGCTTTGGTGATAGCTTACTCTCTCCTCCAGGCCAGAGGAGGAAGAGATGTTATGCCCTGTAATCTCAGCCAAAAGGCCATAATGTGGCTTGGCTGCTGAGTCAAATGTTCCCAACACTAAAATAAATGGTGTCAGCAATGAGGACATGGAGCTTGGGGTGGGCCAAAATCAAAAGTTTGTTGGTTGAGCCTGACCAGGCAGCAACTTGCAATGGAAAATAAATGTGCCTTACCTACTGACACTGAGAAGCTCTCTCCTTTTTGAGACCTCTGATCCCCCCATTTATGTCTCCTTGGCACTTGGCTGCTTTAAGGGAAAAAAAATTATTAGAGATGGGGCCAAGATCTCCTTGTCTCCAAGGAGAATGGAGGTCATACAGATCCGTGTAAGTATGCTGGAGAACTTTGGTGGTGAGGCAGGGAGTGCCTCAAACTTTTAAGGCTCTTTTGAATACAGGCACCCAAGTGACCATCGTACCCTCTCTTTTAGGGAAAAGGGCAGAGATCTCATGGGGAAAGGAATCTAACATGAACTTACGGATGGGGCCCCTGGGCCAACTCAATGTCCTGTTGTTGCATCCACATTTGAATGTATAGGAGGAATTGATTTGTTTATGCTGCACTTCCGCATCCCGTAGGAAGTTCTCCTGATCTGGACAAGCTATTGTTGAGGAAAATTTTCCAGCCAGTTGACACCAATGAGTGGGTCAGGATTTAGCACAAGTGCCTTTAGCCTCTGATTTCCAAATTGTTCACTAAGTAGATAAATGTCCTGTTGTTTGGGACAGTCAGAAGTCTTAGTCTCAATGGCCCTGACTGCCGTGTTATCACACCTCTACAGAAGTGTCTGATAAACCTCAACAAAATTCAGGGGTCTACTCACCAAGAAGTAGTGACTCAAAGCAGAAGTACTCAAAGCAGAAGGATTTGACGCCATTTACTGGCCTTGGAGATGGAAAGGCAATGTACATGGATTGTAGATTGGTCTCTAAAACTGAGAGTAACCCCGGCCAACAGCCAGCAAGGAAACCGGGACCTCAGGTTTACCACTGAACAAATTCCAAATAAGAGCCTAGCCTGGCTCTCACCTTGACTTAAGTCATGTGAAACCCTAAGCAGAGAACCTCGCCAAGCTTACCCAACCTTTTGGTCTATGGAAAAGTGAGCTAATAAATGGGTGTTATTTTAAGCCCCTAAGTTTGTGGTAATTTGTTCTGCAGCAATGGGGAACTAACCCATAAACTCACATTCTTCAAGTGGGGCCAAATAAATGTGCTGCATCAGAAGCTGTTTAGCAACTTAAAACAATTTTTTTCATTATGTAATATTAATTTTTTAATCAAAAATGTAAAACACTGCCTCCCACTTTTAAATCAATTTATGAAACCATTTTCTTTTGTAGAATACTCACCGGCATTGAAACAGTGTAAAGAAATGTAATGAGTGTCTACAAAAATTAGTTTTGATTATTGAATTCCCCCAAAATTTGTGTCTGCATATGTGAGAGAAAATTAAATTTCTCAAACATTTTATATGCAGTGATTTTTTAACAAGTGCCTGTTTTTCACTGCTATAGTGTTCTTAAAGGACTTGGCTTAAAGTTTCAAATTAAAAAAAAAAACCTAAGGTAGTAGAAAAACTTTGCTGTATCTTTTAACAGCATTTTTATATAGAACAATTTTGAGTTAGCACACAAGCAACTTCCCTTGTTGTCACATACCTGCATTGAGGGAAAATTACACCCATTTTTGCAAATACAAACAAACATAAAAAACAATACATATGATGTCTGCCAACTAAGTTCGCAAACTCATCCTAGAAAAAGGATGAGTTTACATACATACGAGTATATTTCAGTAAGCTCAAACCAATGTTAAAAAGGCCAATGTGAATGGCACAAAATATCACATCTGTAGAAATTATTAAGTAAATTCCTGATCATGAAGTAAGTGCAGGGAGATCCAGGCCTTAGGGGTTCATTCTCTGGAAGAACATCTTTAAATAATTTTTTCAGATTAGCGTCATGCTCTGAAATGCTTGTCAAGAGTCTGGAATTATTTCTGGAGCTACTCGCAAAGAAGGCAGGTGTCCTTGTTGATGATACTGAATACTGGACCTCCTTTGAGATGGATCTTTTTCAGTGTCACCACACACTCACATAAGCCAGTAATGTCTTATGTGCCTAGCATCCTCCAAGTAGAGGTGCTAGGAAATCTGTGGTCCCTCTGAGATTCTACAATCATAGTGACCTCTTTGAGCTGCAAGTCTCTCTGAAGGATTGATTTTGCCAGTTCAAATTTCTGGCAAAGAGAGGCAAAGGGAAACTAGACCGAAAGGTCCATGACAGCGTCATTGTTCCCTTCAAGGTTAGCTGAGGTCTCTATTACAAATGAATTACATTGGAACTTCTCCCAAAGGTCAAGGAGGAACTTGACCTTTGGCATCAGAGGCACAGAACTGTAATGTCTAAGCCCCTGACCACTATTATTTACTACTTCTAGTCTCCAAATACTGGCCTTGGTTTCAATAATTGGGAGCAGTAGCTCAAAACTAAAAACCTGAATGGGACTCTGCCCAGGATTGTATTTTAAGATACAAAAGGATTGACTCCAAGTTTGTTAGTAGTCTTTGATTCGTCACATGATAAATCACTATCTTCTACATGGGCTGGGTGGAGAGAAGAACTGAGCTCAGTTTTGAATTTTGTTGAGTAAGGGAGTGATTGTGGGATAGAGAGGAACAGGGAGGAGGTCATAACTAAGGTTTCATGAAATTGAGATCAATGTTCTATAAACATTTTGGAAGCAACAGTACTGAGGGAGATGCAAATAAGGCTAGAGTAACAATGCAGCAGCTGTCTGTCACACTAGGCAGCTGGTCTGGAGACGTGCTTCTTTTGCAAAGCCGGCTAGTGACATGGTTGCTATGGCAGCAGCAGTGGTCCTCTACTGCAGACTCAAAATGAAAAACACTCCTGTGAATTTCATTCATTTTTTTCCCCCCAGTAGTTTGAGATATGCTTTTGAACTAAAATATTCAGGGCTGGTAACCTTCATTTGGTATGTAGTAACGCAATGCCCTTTCCCTCTTTTATCTTTCCTACATATATAAAATCAATACTTTAATACTTGTAATTTGTGTGGAATTTTAAAAAGAGGGTTTTATGTACCTGTGACCAAACAATTAAGTGAACATGACTATGTCAGAAACATTGAATAGCTATTTAGCTGTCTAGGTAATGATGGAATTGGATTTCTTTTTGCACTTTGACCAAAAGAAATTAATTTATTTATTAGAGTTTTATATGTCTGATTTCTCCCTACATCATTAACACATTTTTAAAAAATGACTTTTTATTAAATATTTTGCTTAAATAAATCATTTTAAATCAGAAAGTGGAAGAGATTGAACGATTATAAACCAATACAATTTGACATCTGGTTCTTGTTTGGATAGGCAGATCCATTAGTAAAGATGCTTTTAAGGGTCTTTTTTGTAGACGATAATAGTTATAATTACGATTTATTGAGGACTTACTCTATTCGGGGTAGTTTGCTAAGCACTTTCACACAAAATTCTATTTAATTCTCGAGTTACCTTTATGAGATACGTGTTACATGCCCATTTTACAGATGCAAATTTGGTGATATAAGTGTCTTTGCTAGGGTGATGTAAAATGTTTATGTAATACAATATCTACCTAGTTTACTATCAATGCTGTACCTTTGGGTTCAGCTTCTCCGGTTAGGAAGTAACCTACAGAGGTTTGACATTTTCAAGCAACAGATTTTTGAAGAAGGAAAATGTGTTTAGGATTCAGATTGTTCAGATTGTTCTTTTTCTTTAAACATAGGTGTGCCAGATGCTTATTTCTTTGAAATGGATCTTGAAGTTAATGCAATTCAGCAGATGTTTATTCAGTACCCACATTGCACCAGGCATGGTGCTACAACAAAGTCTTGAGATGGTGCTTTAGGTGCCCGCTCTGGTCTTCACAGGCCTGTTTATTCCCTTTTCTTTTTTTAACAGCTTTGTTGAGCTATAATTCACATACCATACACTTCATCTATTTAAAAGGTACAATCAAATTATTCTTAGTGTATTCACAGATATGTACAACCATCATGACGGTCAATTTTATAACATTTTTATCACCTGAAAAAGAAATCTCATACCTTTTAGCTATCACCCACCTAGCAACCCTTCTAACTCTAGCTGGAAGCAACCATAAATCTACTTTGCGTCTTCATAGTTTCGCCTGATCTGGACATTTCATATAAGTGGAATTATATAATATGTAATCTTTTGTGACTGGTTTCCTTCACTTAGCGTGATACCTTCAAGGTCTGTCCATGTTGCAGCATGTATCAGTATTTCATTTCTTTTTATGGCCTAATAATATGAGTATGCCACATTTTGTCCATAATTCTGTGATTGGACAGTTGGGTTGTTTTCACCTTTTGAGTATAATGAATAATGCTATTATAAACATTCATGTACAAGTATTTGTGTAGAAATATGTTTTTATTTTTCTTGGCTTATATAACTGGCAGTGGAATTGCAGGGCCATATGGTAACTCTGTCTTTCACTTTTTGAGAAACTGGCTGTTTTCTACAGTGGCTGCACCATTGTAAGTACCCATCGTCAATGTATGAGGGTTCTAATTTCTATATGGCCTCACCAACATTTGCTATTTTCTACTTTTTTGATTCTAACCATGTTAGTGGTATGAAATGGTATCTAATGGTTGTTTCAATTTGCATTTCCCTGATAGCTAATGATATTGAGCATCTTTCTATATGCTTGTTAGCCATTTGTACATCTTCTTTGGAAAAACTTACATCCTTTGCCAATTTTTTAATTGTTTACTTTCTTGTTGTTATTGAGTTGTAGGATTTCTTTATATATTTTGGATATTAATCTCTTATCAGATATCTGAAAATATATGATCAGATATATTTTCTTTCATTCTGTGGGTTGCTTTTTTTTTCTCCTTCCACCATTTATCGAATACTTACTAAGTGCAAGAAACTGAGGAAAACTTATAGAGGTTAAGGTCTCTAGCCAAAAGAAGCCTACCATCTACAAGAAGTAGATGTGTAATGACAACAAAAGCTAATATTTAGGGAGTGCTTACAGAGAGGTTAAGTAACTTGCCTAAACCTGCCCAAGTTAGTAAGTGGAAGAGCCAGAATCTAAACTAGGAAATAGGTTCTTAACTAAGGCATTTTCTAAAATGGTAATATTGCTAACAAGGTACACAAGCAAAGGAAAGAGACAGATTTTGACCAGAGTGAGGGTTAAGGGAAGACTTTATGGGTGAGTCATTTTCCCTGAATCTTGAAAGTCACCAGATAGAGTGTGGGGGAAGGGTGGTGGACAGGAAGGAACAATCAGGGGGAAGGAACAGCCTGACTGAAAGAAAAGGCAGTCTGGGTATCTGCCAGCTGAGGACAGCGAGACCCGATTGAGTACATGCGTGGGAGGAAAGCTGGAGAGGGAGACCGCGCACCCACATCCTGAAGGTCCTTGCGGACCTGGCCCTCTCTGTAGGAAAGGGGAGCGACAATCTCAAACTGTAAGAGTGGCAGAAAGGAATTCCTGGTCTCTCCCTTACTTTTAGTAAAATGTCCCCTGTCTGACCCATGGCGGGTGGCCCACCCACATTTCCCTCAGGGGAATAAAGCTAGCTGAGAAGGTCAAGGTCATACCCATGGGTTCCAGAGCCACAGGTCCTAGCGGTGGACTGGAATCCAGACGCAGATGCCTGGGGCTTGGCTGCCAGGCCTGGCCTGACTGGCGGGCTCAGGAACATGCGTGCTGCCATGAGAACACCTGCTCCCTGGTTTCGGAAGGCCAGTCCTACAGAATTCCCATTGGCCACTTGTCTTTCACCTCTTGGCCCTTGAAGGTTCAGGAGGCAATCTCCATGACACACTGGCCATTCGGCTCCTCCCCTCAGCCCCAGGACACTGTAGATTGTTTTTTCATTCTGTTGATTGTATTCTTTTATGGACAGAAATTTTAAGTTAATATAATCCATTTTATCTACTTTTTCTTTTGTTGCCTGTGCTTTTGTATCATTTCCAAGAAATCAATGCCAAATCCCATGTCATGAAGCTTTTCCCCTGTTTTTTCCCTAAGAATTGCACAGTTTTAGCCTTTACATGTTGTCATTTGATGGTACATCTTGAGTTCATTTTTATATATAGTGTGAGATAAGAGTCCAACTTCATTCATTTGCATGTGGCCATCCAGTTGTCTCAGGATTATTTGTTGACAATACAGTGGCAGCCTTGTCAAAAATGGAATCTCAATTTCATTCCATTGGTCTATGTGTCTATCTTTACCACACTTTCTTGGTTACAATTGCTCTGCAGTAAGTTTTGAACCGAGAAAGTGTGAATTCTCCAACTTTGTTCTTTTTCATGATTGTTTTGGCTCTTTTGAGTCACAGGCATTATCATATGAGTTTGATGTATTCTTATTTTCCCCTTCAGTGACATTCCTACTGGTCCAGCTTGATCAAGAGAACTCTTTGCCAGAGTTCCAATGTTACAATTCTTTTAATTCACACATGCTACAGTCATTCCACAAATATGGCACCCTATCTGAGAGTGGCTGGTCAAAGGCATTCCAACTTCTGCTACTATGCCGTGACAGAGCCAGCTCCTTCACCTAAGCCTAGGTCACCTGTCTAGATTACCCCCTCCCTCAGATTGACCTCTCCGTCAGGATCCTTGGTATTCTTTCTTATTAGCATTCATCATTTGAAATGCCTTCAACCTGTTAGAGCTATTCTAACATTGAACCTCAAGAGAAAGTGTCAGAGCCTTTCTTCTCAGGAGACTCCATGGTTTCTGTGCAAATGTACCCACTCTTCCTCAATGACCAGCTTGGTAAACAAGTTGGTTTAACCCAACAGGCAACATTTGATCAACAATAGAGCCACAAAAATGATTTTACTTATAGTAATAAAACTTTTCTCCAGAGTGACTTATAGCCTTCACCTCTGTTATGGACTGAATTGTCCCCCCAAATTCATATGGTGAAGCCCTTACCCACAACGTGACTCTATTGGGAGACAGGGCCTTTTAAAGAGGTATTTAAGATAAAATGAGGTCATATGGGTAGGCCCTAATCTGATAGGACTGGTATCCTTATAGGAAGAGAAAAAGACACTAGAGCTCTTTCTTCTTCTGTGTGCATGTGCAAAAAAAAGGTCATGTGAGGACACAGAGAGAGGATGCCTCCTATAAGCTGAGGAAGAGCCCTGCCAGAAACCAAAGCTGATAGCGTCTTGATCTTGGACTATATGCTTCCAAAACTGAGACAATAGATTTCCATTGTTAAAGCCACCCAGTCTGTGGTATTCTGTTATGACAGCCCAAGCAGACTAATACAAAAGTAGACATAACCAGTATACTTCTTAAGATCTGCTTAATCAGGCACTCTACTATACAATAGTAAGTTCTCTCATCCCAGAGCAAGGTGCAGCTTTTCTTTTAAAAAATTAATTAACTTTTACATATTAAATTGTATTTGTTTTTTATTTTTTAAAGACTTTTTTTTAAAGAGCAGTTTTAGATTCATAGCAAAATTAAGATGAAGGTATAGAAATTTCCCATGCTTTCCCCACACAGGCTTCCCCCTTTGTCAGCATCTCCCACCAGAGTGGCACATTTGTTACAATTGATGAACCTACACTGACATATCATTATCATCCAAAGTCCATAGTTTACATTAGGGTTAACTCTTGGTGTTGTACATTCTATGGTTTTGAACAAATATATAATGACATGTACACATCATTATAGTATCATACAGAGTATTTTCACTACCCTAAAAATTCTCTGAGCACCTTTTATTTTTTTCTCCCCCCATCCCAGCTGCCCCCAGCCCTTAGCAACCACTGATCTCTTTACTGTCTCGATGGTTTTGCATTTTTCAGAATGTCATATAGTTGGAATCAAATAGTATGAAAAGTAGCCTTTTCAGATTGGCTTCTTTTACTTAGTAATATGCATTTAAGGTTCCTCCATGTCCCTTTGTGGCTTGATAATTCATTTCTTTTTTATGCTGAATATGTACTACAGTTTATTTATTCATTCACTTACTGAAGGACATCTTGGTTGCTTCTAAATTTTGGCAATTATGACTAAAGCTTCTCTAAACACCCATGTACAGGTTTTTGTGTGGACATAAGTTTTTAACTCATTTGAGTAAATACCAAGGAGCACAACTGCTGGATCATATGGTAAGAATATGTTTAGTTTTGTAAGAAACTGCCAACTGTCTTCCAAAGTGGCTGCACTAGTTTGCATTCACACTAACAATGAATGAAAGTTGCTGCTGTTCCACATCCTTGTCAGCTTTTGCTGTGGGCACTGTTCTGGATTTTGGGCATTTTAATATCTGATAGTTGGGTCATGGTAATTCATTGTTGTTTTAATTTACATTTCCCTGATGACATACGATGTGGAGTTCTCTTGACATTGTCCAGCTTCTCATATGCTTATTTGTCATCTGTAAATTATCTTTCGTGAAGTGTTAAGGTCTTTGTAAAGGTCATCTCTGTTAAGGTCTTTGGCTATTTTTAAATTAAATTGTTTGTTTACTTATTGCTGAGTTTTAAGAGTTCTCTGTATATTTTTTGATAACAGCCTTTAGTCAGATGCGTCTTTTGCAAATATTTTCTCCCAGTCTTTGGCTTGTCTTTTAATTCTCTTGACATTGTCCAGCTTATCAATTATTTCTTTCCTGGATCATGACTTTGATGTTGTATCTAAAAAGTCATTGCCATATCCACGGTCATCTAAGATTTCTCCTGTTATCATATAGAAGTTTTATAGTTTTGCATTTTACATTTAGGTCTGTGATCCATTTTGAGTTAATTTTTATGAGAGGTGTAGCTTAATTTTTTTTTTGCATATGGATTTTTAATTGCTCTAGTATCATTTATTGAAAAGACTATCTTTGCTCCATTGCACTGTCTGCTTATTTGTCAAAGATCAGTTAACTATATTTATGCGTTGCTATTATTGTTTTGAACAAACTGTTATCTATTAGATCAATTAAGAATAAGAAAAACAAAGTTTTTATTTTACCTTCATTATTCCTTCTTCAGTGGTCTTTTGTCCTTTATATAGATTTTAGTTTCTGCCCTGTGTCATTTTCTTTCTCTCTAAAAAAATTCTTATAATGTTTCTTTCGAGGCAGGTCTACTGGCAACAAATTCCTTCAATTTTTGTTTGTCTGAGTTCTACTTCACTTTTGAAGGAAATTTTTGCAGGGTAAAGAATTCTAGATTGCTGTTTTGTTTTGTTTTTTCCTCTCAACACTTTAAACATTTTACTTCATTCTCTTTTTGCTTTTATGGTTTCTTATCTTTGTTCCTCTGTAGGTAAGCTGTTTTCCCCTTTGGTTTCTGTCAGGATTTTTTTCTTTATCTTTAATTCTCTATAGTTAGAAAATGATATGCCTCAGTATAGGGCTTTTTTAAAATTAATTTTTATGTATCCTGCTTGGTGTTCTCTGAGCTACCTGGGTCTTTGGTTTCGTGTCCGACATTAATTTGGAGAAATTCCCAGTCATTATTGTTTCAGTTATTTCTTTGTTCATTTCTCTTTTTTCTCTCCTCTTGTTATTCCCATTATGCATATGTTACACATTTTGTAGTTGTCCCACAGTCCTTGGATATTTTGTTCTGTTTTTCTTTTCTTTTCTTTTGTTTTCTGTTTTCAGTCTTTGTTCTTTTGCTTTTATATATATATATATATATTTATATATAGCTCAGAGATTCTTTCCTCAGCCATGTCCAGTCCACTAATAAGCCCATTAAAGGCATTCTTCATTTCTGTTACTGTGTTTGTTTATTTTTTGGGTTTTGTTTGTTTGTTTGTTTTTTAATTTTATACAGGGGCTTCTGTATAGGCCAATTTAAACCTTGCCTATGGCTACCTGGTAGGAACTACAAAAGTATGTGTGGTTGGTTGATGTCTGTGCTGGACCTGGAGGCTTGTGGGGGTTGCCTTGCTGTGAACCAAGGCCAGATGCCACCAGCATTGGGCCAGGGGACCCCTAGGCCTCTTGCCATCTGCCCGCTGCCCATGAGGCTCAGCCGTTGAAAGAGTCTCCCTAGGTGCATGAGTTGGGCTGGTTGACCTGGTGTTGAGAGTGTCCTTGGTGATGTAGCACTAGCTGGGTGGGGTGGGTTTCCAGAGACTCCCGAGGCATGGTGGTGGTTTTTACAAAGTTAATGCAGATTCAGTTCTTGTGCCAGTGCCTGGCCTGTGACCACTTCGTAAAACACCCTGAAAATACCATAGCCATCCACCTTTCACCTTGGACTTCCAGATCCGTGAGAGCTGCCCAGGAGAGGTTGAGTCAGAAATTGTGGCTCACTATTCACCACCAAGAGTTCATCAGATAGCTGTGGGCTGTCCAATGTTGTAAAAACCTTCTGAAGCTTACAGGGTGTGGCTGGCCACCCTGGATCTGAGAGTGCCCCCAGCAATGCAACGCTAGGTGGGCGGGGCATGGTTCCAGGGAGTTATGGGGTGTGGGTGATGGTTTCTACAAAGTTAATGCACTTTCATTTCTTGCAGCAGTACTGAGCCCATGACCACTTCACAAAAATGCTCTGAGAAACATCGTGGCCAGCCACCACTCGCCTCAGGCCTGCAATTCCCTGAGAGCCTCCCGAGAGAGGCTGCAATACAGGTTTTGACTCACAACCCACCACCAACATTTTATAGGATTGCTGTGGGCCACCCATTGCTATAAAGTCTTGCACAGTTTGTTGGGTGGGGAGCCAGGAGTACCCCCAGTGATGCAGTACTAGCTGTGTGGTTTGGGGAACCAGGACATATGCATGCTGATTTTACCAGACCAACGTGGTCTGAGATTTGGCCCTTTAGGGGACAGAAACATAGAAAAGATGGCACCCTCCTGTAGGCTCCACATGAACCAGACTCCACACAGGGACAATGGCTTCTGTCCCTTCAGCCCTTGCTTCAAAACCATACAAGTCAGTCTTTCCCTGTATGTCTCTGGTGCATCTTGAGTTGCAGCCCCTCCACTAAAGACCAGGTGAGTATTTTCAAACGAGTGAGTCTGTGTACATGCCCGTTAAGAGGGCGTCTGGGTTTTTAGGTGCCCTCCGTCTCACTGAGATGGGCAGAGAGAGCCCTCACTGATTTTCACTGCCAGGTGTTGTGGGAACTCCTTTTCTTGACACAGGACCCCTGGACTGGGGAGCCCAGCGTAGGGGTTGGGATCTTTCTCTCTTCCGGGGAGACCTCCTTCACTGAGGTGTCCCTCCAGTTTTCAACCAGTATCTGTGGGCTTGGGGTCAGTTCATTTTGTGTCTTTTTCTCTCCTACCAGTCTCAATGTGACCTCCTCTTTATATCCTTAGATATAAGCGTTCTGTTCATCTAGTCTTCAGATGTTTCTTGAAGTTGACTGTTCTATAATTTATTTGTAATTTTGGTGTGATCCTGGGAGGCAGTAGGTATATTGTTTACCTAATTTTGCCGTCTTGGACCTTCTCCCCTGAAGTATCCTTTACATATGCTAAAATGCATTCATTATAAGTGAACTTTTTGATGAGTGTTAACTACCCCTGTGATCAATATACAGAACGTTTCTATTATTCCAAAAGTCCCCTTTTGCCTCATCTGTTTTATGTCATTAAAGATTAGGTTTGTCTTCTTCTAAAATTTTATATTAATAGAATCATACAGTATGTGCTCTTTTGTGGCTTTTTTGGAGCACAGTATAATATTTTTGAGATCCATGTATCAGTAATTTGGTCATTTTTATTGCTGATTTATATTCTAGCATGGATAAACACAATTTGTTTATTCATCTGTTGATGAGTATTTGAATTGTTTTCTGTTTGGGTCTATTATGGGAAAGCTGCTATGAATATTACTGTACATATCTTTGGACCTAGGTTTTCATTTCTCTTCGAGGAAAACCCTGGAAGTTGAATAGCTGGGTCGTATGGTAAGGGTGTGTTTGACTTTATAAGAAATTGCCAAACTGTTTTCTAAAGTGGTTATACTATTTTAAATATTCACCAGCAATGTATGAGAGTTTTAGTTGCCTCATACCCTTCCCAAAATGTGGTATTTTCAAGCTTTTAATTAAGACATTCTAGTGGGTATGCAGAGACATCCACTGGTTCCAATTTGTTTTCCCTGAGGACTAACGACGTTGAACATCACTTCAACATCTGTATATCTTCTTTGGTGAAGTGTTCATTTAAATCTCTTAATCATTTTAAATTGGATTATTTGTCTTATTATTGAGTTATAAAAATTATTTATATATTCTGAATATGAGTCATTTGTCAGAGTCTGTTAATATTTCCTTCCAGTTTGTGGCTTGTCTTTGCATTTTCTTATTTGTGGTTTTTGAAGAGCAAAAAATTTAATTTTGATAAAGTCTAATTTGTCACTTTTTTCTTTAGTGACCATGTTTTGTTGCCTTAAGAAATCTCTTCTTACACCAAGGTTGAAGAGATTTTCTTACATTTTTTTTCTAGAAATTTTATAGTTTTAACTTTTAGATTTAGGTCTTTTTCTATTATTCATTTCAAGTTCACTTTAATGTGATGCATTTCAAGTGTCATACATATTGCATAAATGAAGTATATGAATAAGACCTAAAACCAAAATATTATCTGAGGTACAGAAATAAAAATTTTACACAGGTTTTCAGAGATGCTAGTTTTTTGACCAATAATATGTTTCTAAAGTTATTTTCTAACCCTTTTACACATCACAAAGCAATAATAAATTGAATGAATTTTCATTTGTCACTTCCTAACACTAAAAAAGGATAATTATTCTGCCTGTCATTACAATTTAATGACAATATCTGCTAATTTACTTAGGATAGTCTATCATAATAAAATTTTGAAAACAGTTATTAAAGGAAAATATAAAAACTTCCTGGAACTATAACTAAAAGGTTAGGTAAAATACTATAGAGTGATATGCTAAACTTTTTAAAGGACATATTTATTATTGTTTTGACCATGAGTATCTCCATAGTCCACATGCCTTCTTTAAGATTTTTAGCTGATTTGTCTATTTATTTATTTGTTTGTTTGTTTATTTAATTTTGTTTGGAGGGCGCAGCTCTCACAGTGACCCATGTTGGGATCAAACCAGCAACCTCCGCGCTACCAGCACCACGCTCTAACCAATTGAGCTAACTGGCCACTCCTATCTATTTATTTTTTAAAATCACTGCAGTAAATGCTTTGGTGCAAAAAGAAAAAAAATTTAAATTCAAGATTATAAAGTAACTCCACTGATTTCCTACTTAAGATGAAACACTCTTGAAAAAAAATAACCCATCATTAAAACATTTGTAATTAAGTGAAAAATTACTGCTCAGTAAAAATGCACAAAATTCTTTATTCTAATATCTTAAATTAGAGATCAGGAAACTTTCTGTAAAGGGCCAGATAGTAAATATTTCAGGCCTTGCAGACCCAGAAGAAAAATCGAGGATATTATGTAGTCCTTACATAACTAACCAGAGACTTGCAGTAATGGCTTAGAAGCTGTCATTTTTCTCATGGGTAACACTGGGTATCTTTGCCACCAGTATTGTCAATTTGCCAGCTTAATATCACATCAATGTGGATTTATAATAAATATATGTTAGCTACGCAAATCATAGGATCAATGCACTGAACCAGGGCTGCAAGGGTAAACCTGATCTAACACTGCCTCTCTAACAGAGGAAAATCAGGTGTAGGTATCTCATGGATTCACTGATTGGGGTTAACTTTTGAAATGTATGAAGCAGATGTCAGTCAACGTGTTTTCTTCTGTTTACATTTTAATATTACCAGTGATAATAAATGATCCCAAACTTGATTTAACCTTTGCCTCATAATGGTCTTCTTGAACTTCTTTCTCAAAGTACATCTACATTAAGGTGTTTTAACTTCTTGGAACACTAGGAAACCTAAAACTCCAGTGTAATACTGGCTATGTCTACAGCGGTGTGCATCATCTTCCAGTAAATCTTGTTAACGTTTATTGTAGGATATCACTGAAAAATCAACTTTGTCTTCATATATTTGAGAGTAATACTTTGTCTCCTAGTTTCTTCATTCTTTCCTGTATCATAATTACATAAATATGCCCAGTGCCTCTTTATCATGCCTTCTTTTTGATGAAGTCTTATCTCCCTCAGAGCTGGTGACATCACTACAGAGAGAAGTCAAAGACATCCATGTTTATGTCAAGTTGTCAGGTCTCCAATTTCATTATTGTAACTTCCAGGCTCAAATAAATTGGTTTGCAATTCAGTGAAAATTGCCTACTACTGAAATATAGGTGAAGAGCTCTTGTGGACTCATACTGGGTAATCCAATCTCTGCGCAGACTTTTCTGGGGGTGGGCTATCATGGGGAGTATAGCATGACACTTCCATGTTCTTCTGTTGCCATCCACTTCTTAGGTCCAGGCTCACCATCAGCCTCAGCCTGTACATTAGAATCAACTGCCAAAGTGGCAAGTGGTCCACATCACTCCCCATCCCTATTCCTGGCCTGACTTGCCTCTTTCAGTTCTAATTTCCTGTGATTCCTTGTAAAGACCAGTGGGTATTATTTCACTATTGTCTTTTCCCACTCCTCTAAGGGTCCTCCTACTCTTGCATTGTGTCCTGTTTCACAGGTTGACAACTCTTCTTTGCTGTTCTGAAGATGGGAGACAAAGATAATAGGTCCATTGCTCCAAAGTTCCCACTTTTCCAAAGTATTTCAAAGTACTTAGAGCACTTTGGACTTACACAGTAATGATTAATAAAGTGTTTTAAAATCCAGTGTCTCTAACAGGGTATTATGGGGATTTTCCTTTATGCAAGACAAACTAATCCTTCAATTATATCTAATATAGCTGCCACCACTATATGCCCCACACGACGGGTAATTTCATTAAGATTTTAAACCACTTCATTGAAAATTAATGATACCAAGAAACAAAGCGTATTAATTTTTATAGAACAGGAAATGGCCATGATTTAGTATAGTTATCCTTTGGCAGAGTTCTAGGTACTTTAGGAACAGTCCTTGATTCCTGAAGAATTGGAAAAAAAAAAAAATAGTTCACAAAATTCCCAAGTTTGCTCTGGTAGTTTGACTTCATAAAAACAGCAACTGGGTGCTGGTTAGAAGGTCATTGTTTCTGTTTTTAGAGCCTCAGTTTTAACCCAAACATCCAAAGCTGGAAATGTATTGAGCACTTATCATGATAGGCTCCATGCCAGATGCTGACATAGAAATAGACTTAAAACATGGTCCCTATCAAGAGATGAAAACGTTCAAGGAGAAGAAAGTAGTGCAATCAAATGCTACATGTCTGGACCATGCTCTGTAGATTTGAAGGTTGGGGTATCGTTAGTGCTCTTTGTATAATTTTAGGGTAGTGGTGGGAGCATGAGGCAGATTATGGAGGGGAGAATGGGAATGTGAATAAAGAGTGAGAAATTTGGATGTAAATATCAAGACAGATAGGGTGACAACAGGCAGGGCACGGGATCAAGGGGTATTTTTGGGATGGAAGAGCTTGTTTATAACCTGAGGAGACAAATTAGTGGTCAAGGAGTGTTGGCAACTGAGATCAAGAGGAGTAATTGATGGAACAGTATCTTGGAGGGATTGGAAAGGATGGACTGGGGCATAAGTTTAAGAAATTCCCTTTACTAAGGAAGAACACCTCCTTTGAGACTCGGGGGAAATTCAGGTAGAGGTAAATGTGTTATGAATTTGTGACAGCAGTTCTGTTGAATGTATCATTTTAAGGGGCCTCTTTACTTGTTTGTTTGTTTGTTTTCTTCCTTTATTCTCGTTTTTATTTATTTACTGTTTCATTTAATTTTTCTTGTACAGTGTACTGATAACTAAAGATCGTCACAATGACAAGATTTTCCCACCTCCTGCCTATAAGTTTAGAATGTCTATGACATTGTTATGTTCTCTATCTTCTTAGAGAAGATTTCATAGAGGGAAAAGAGGGAGTTGAGATTGGGAGTTGAACTTACAGTTCTGTTGACAGTTCTACAATGTTCATCAGCCATTTGGGTATAGAAATCCATGTTGCTGGCATTTTAGAGGTCTGAATAACATCCTCTAAGACAAATGGTAAGACGAAGTGTCAAACTATCACCTTTATTATAATGGAGACTGTGGCTTATATAATTAGGCAAGTGGACTTCCAAATACTGATCCCTAGAAGTAGACACATCCACCATCTGTGATGTCGCTGGAGCACTTCAGGTCTTTCTCTCCTGCCTGGAGGTGGGTCTCTACAACAGGGAGGGTATGAAGAGCAGAGGCTCCATCCATCCAAGAGGAAGATCCCCCAGGTCTTGAGAATCTCCAAGACCTCTCCAAGACCATGAGTGTAGAATGGAATGACCAGTGCACAGTGCCCCTTCGTCTGTTGTTCACAATTCTCAGATTAGTAGCTTTTATCCTTCTATTTTAGAAGTGCTTGATATTAAGGGCTCAGTTCTGTTAAAACACATGAAACATTAAAGTGCACTCTTTTTTAAATAAGTTTTTAAAAAATTGAGATAAAATTGGCATACAACATTATATTAGTTTTAGGTGTACAACATGATTCAATATTTGTATATATTGTGAAATCATTACCACACCATACAGTTACAGAATTTTTTTTCTAGTGAGAATATTTAAGATCTACTTTCTTAACAGCATTCAAGTATGCAATATGTTGTTATTAGCTATAGTCACTATGCTGTATATTACATCCTTATGACTTATTTATTTTATAACTGGAAGTTTGTACCTTTTGACTCTCTCCACCCACTTCACCTATCCTTCCACCCTTATCTCTGCCAACCACTGATCTGTTCTCTTTATCTATAAGCTTGTTGGGTTTTTTTGTCCATTTTTTTTTTAGAGTCCATATATAAGATCATATGGTATTTTGTCTTTCTCTGCCTGACTTATTTCACTTAGCATAATACCCTCAAGGTCCAACCATGTTGTCACAAATGACAATATTTCATTTTTTATGGCTGAATAATATTCTAATATGAAACACACACACACACACACACACACACACACACACAGTGCCAAAAAATGTATGCACATTTTAAGAAAGGAAAAAACTGTATTAAAATTATAATACTCAATATATATCAATAACTAAAGATGAATACAAGTCATGCTTGACTTCTGCAATTATAAGAAGTGCTCAAAGTGGTTATCATCAGCATAATTTTAATAGTTTTTTCCTTTCTTAAAATGTGTATACATTTTTTTGGCACCCTTTGTGTACACACACAAGCGTGCTCGCGCATGAGGTCTGACAATTAAGTTCTCAAACTTGTTGCAATGATGTTGCTAACCTTTTTTGATAGCAGAAGGATTATTCATTATGTATTTGTACCAATTGGACAGACAGTTAAACAAGTTTAATATTTGAAAATGCTGAAAAGGCTGTGTGAAAAAGTTAGATAACCTGAACTTTTTGCAACAATTCATGGCTCTTGCATCACGAAAATGCACCAGCTCACACAGCACTGTCTGTGAGGCAGTTTCTAGCCAGTAAACAAATAACTGTACTAGAACACCCTTCCTATTCACCTGATATGCGCCCCCCATGACTTCTTTCTTTACCTGAAGATAAAGGAAATATTGAAAGGAAGACATTTTGATGACGTTCAGGACATCAAGGGTCATACAACAACAGCTTGGCTGGCCATTCCAGAAAAAGAATTCCAAAATTGCTTTGAAGGGTGGACTAGGCCCTGGCATCAGTGCATAGCTTCCCAAGGGGAATATTTCGAAGGTGACTGTAGTGGTATTCAGCAATGAGGTATATAGCACTTTTTTTAGGATGAGTTCGCGAACTTATTTGTCTGACCTCGTGCACATGCGCTTTTTTGTGTATTCACACATCTTCTTTATCTGTTCATCAATTAATGGACACCTACGTTGCTTCCATATCTTGGCTATTATAAATAATTCTGCAATGAACATGAGGGTGCATTTATGTTTTTGACTTAGTGTTTTCGTTTCTTCGGATAAACATTCTGAAGTGGAATTGCTGGATCATATGATAGTTCATATTCTAGTTCTAATTTTTTGACAAACCTTTGTATTATTTCCCATAGTGCTTGCATCAATTTTCATTCCCACCAACAATGAACAAGGGCTCCCTTTTCTCTACATCCTTGCCAACACTTGTTATTTCTTGTCTTTTTGATAATAACCATTCTAACAGGTGTGAAGTGATATCTCATTATGATTTTGATTTGTATTTTCCTGATGATTAGTGATGTTGAGCATCTTTTTATGTACTGGTTAGCCATCTGTATGTCATCTTTGGAAAAATGTCTATTCAAATCCTCTGCCCATTTTTAAATTGAATTGTTTGTTTTTTGAAAGTTTTTTTATATTTTGAATTTTAACCTCTATCACATATATGATTTGCAAATATTTTCTCCTGTTCATTAGGTTGCCTTTTAATTTTGTTGATTATTCCTTTGCGGTGCATAATCTTTTTAATTTGATGCAGTCCCACTTGTTTTTTTTGCCTTTGCTGCTTTTGCTTTTGGTGTCAAATCCAAAAAAATCATTGGCAAGACTGATGTCAAGGAGCTTACTGCCTATGTTTTCTTCTAGGAATTTTGTGGTTTCAGGTTTTACATTCAAGTCTTTAATCCAACTTGAGTTAATTTTTGTGTATGATGTAAGATTGTGGTCCTGCTGATAGGCAAAGATGGTATGATCAACAAGAAATGTTATGAAAAAAAAGAGTGTGTTAGAAAGATTAATTAAAGAGCTATAACAAAAAAATAGAAATGTTACAAAATGGCCATTTGAGTTAATTTTTATTTTGGTGTAAGATAGTGGTCCTACTGATGGACAAAGAAGGTGTCCATGGTGGTATGGTCAACAAGTAATGTTGTTAAATGACCTTCCACCTGCAGTATTCACATTACTGACCTTGTTTGTTATTTTCCTTCATCATTCACCACTGCTTTTGCACCCCTCTCCTTCCAATACACACACATACACCATTTTCATTTTGGGTGCTATTATCCCATACCCCTTATTGCTGCTCAAATCACATGGACTGGGGGTTAAAGTTGGAGGGCAGACACCTCCCCCTACCTATACCCCTTCTGTGTGTTGTTGAAAAACCTCTTCTGTTTTTTGGATTTTTTTCTGAATAAAAAGATTCTACTAAAAAGCTAATAACAACAACAATGACATGCCATAATGAAAACTATATATGACAAGCCCACACCTAACATCATTCTCAATGGTGAAAAGCTGAAAGCTTTTCCTCTAAGATCAGGAACAAGACAAGCATGCCCATTCTCACGACTTTTTTTCAATATAGTGTTCAAAGTCCTAGCCAGAGCAGTTAGGCAAGGGAAAAGATGTCATTCAGATTTGAAAGGAAAAAGTAAAACTGTCACTATTTGCATATGACATGATATTGCGTATATAAAACTCTAAAGATTCCACCAGAAAACTGTTAGAACTAGTAAGTGAACTTGGTAAAGTTGCAGGATGCAAAATGAATATACAGAAGTCTTTCCATTTCTATACACTAATAATGAACAATCAGAAAGAGAAATTAAGAAAACAGTCCCATTACAATTGCATCAAAAAGAATAAAATACCTAGGAATAAATTTAATTAAGGAGGTGAAAGACATGCACACTGAAACTATAAGACATTGATGAAAGAAATTGAAGAGGACACAAATAAATGGAAAGATATTCTGTGCACATGGATTGAAAGAATTAATATTGTTAAAATGTTTAAACTATCCAAAGGAATCTGCAGATTCAATGCAATCGCTACCAAAATTCCAATGACATTTTTCACAGAAATAGAACAAACAATCCTAAAATTTGTATGGAACCACAAAAGACCCCAAAGCAACCTTGAGAAAGAAGAACAAAGCTGGAGGCATTATGTTCCGTGACTTCAAGTAATATTATAAAGCAATAGTAATTAAAACAGTATGACACTGGCATAAAAACAGACTCATAGATCAACGGGACAGAATAAAGAGCCCAGAATAAACCCATGCATATATGGTCAATTAATTTTCGGCAAAGGAGTGAAGAACATACAATGGAGAAAGCACAGTTGCTTCAGTTAATGGTGTTGGGAAAACTGGGCAGCCACGTGCAAAAGAATAAAGTTCACTCTTATAAGGCAATTCACACTCATCATGAAGGATGCCTTTGAAATATGGGTAATGATTATTTTAGGAAACCTGTTTCTTAGATGATAGATGTCTGCAGGTTCCAGAATGATTTGCTACCCAATTCTGCCACAAAATTGCTCTTATACACTTTCTACAATGAAAGCCACTCAATAATGAATTGGCATGCCTCATTGTCATTGGAAATGTTCAAGAACAAAATGAACAACCCACTGTTTTGGATGTTATAGAGAAGATGCCTATGCGTTTAGAAGCCATAACCATCCAGGACTTTTTAAATTCAAACACTCTATAACTTAAGGTAACTCTAGTTTTTCTGGATTGAAGCATAAAGCCCATGTCATAATCTCTCATTACAATATATGCTAATGCTTTCATGAATAGCTCATGGAGCATGATGATAGAATGTCTGTACATGAATTTATTGGTTAATCTAGCAGAAGAGAGCTAGTTATCGTGAGCAGTCAGATGGAGATAAATGATTATAAAGAAGGATTTTTCTGCTTGAATAAATGAATGTCAAAATTAAATCACTTTTACAAAGAAAAGCATATCAAATTCAGAAAAGATGAAGCCAAAACAATGGGAAATGAAGACTAGCCCCTAGTATAATGTTTTTTCAAATTTTTAAAACCTCAATTTAAATACATTTTACATCATGATTCAGTACACACACACACACACACACACACACACACACACCACACACTTAAATGTAACAAACGTTTCACAGAACATCACTTGTATTACAGGCAATGTACTCTGACATTTTCTATTCTATTCTAGTTTTTAATAATTAATTTTTTTATTAAAGCACAGCAAAACATAGAAAAGCACATTATTGTAGGTGTAGAGCTTGATGAACTTTTGCACAGTGAACACATCCATGTAACCTATATTTTATTCTATTCTGTTTCATTTTATTATAATTATTTTTTTATTGTGGTAAAATACATATAATAAAAAATTACTATTTTAACCATTTTAAAGCATACAGTTCTGTGGCTTTAAGTACATTCACATTGTTGTGTAACCATCACCACCATCCATCTCTAGAACATTTTTCATTACCCCCAACTGAAATTCTATATTCATTAAGCAATAATCCCTCATTTCCCCTTTCCCACAGCTCCTGGCAACCATCATTCTATTTTCTGTCTCTATGAATTTGACGATTCTAAGTACCTCATGATTAAGTGGAATCATACAGTATTTGTCTTTTGTCTCTACTTATTTCATTTGTCATAATGTCCTCCAGGTTCATGCATGTTATAGCATGTGTCATAATTTCCTTTCTTTTTATGGCTGAATAAAATTCCTTTTCGTATATATACCACATTTTATTTATTTACTTGAACATTTGGGTTGCTTTCACCATTTGGTTATTGTGAATAATACTGCTATGAATAAGGGGGTATATATATAATTTTTAAAAAATGCTAATTCCAACACCTTAAATTCATTTTCTTTACCTTGAAAACCACAGGTGTGCTAGTTCACAAATTGAAATCAAATGCACTCTTTCCTTTGAGCCAGATTAAGCTAACCAGGGCACTCACAGACTCTGTATTTTCCTTTCTTGAACTGAGAGGAGCTTCAGTATGTTCCAGAAGGGATACCATAAGAGTTTTTCCCTTTAACAATAGAAACTGCTCAGCACTGATGGCTCCTGGAGAAAATTCCCCTAATTTAGACACCACTCTGACACACACTAAACCGTCTATTGTCTCTTTCTGCAAGTGAGATAGTTTGGTGGTTCAGCCAATTTTTTTGGCATGCTCAGGCTTGAGGTGTACCTGAATTGTTACAATGCATACCACTAACCACAATACCAGCTTAACTGGACTTGCTTAGAAAACTTCAGAGAGTCCACGTACTGTTCTAAAAGTTGGTTATTGCTTTGCTATGACTAACATATTGTACATCCTTTCAAAGTAAGTCTTTAAGAAACTTTTATTTTTCAATTACAGCTGACATTCAATATTATATTAGTTTTAGGTGTACAGTATAGTGGTTATTCATTTGTAACATACAAAGTGATCCCTCTGATAAGTCTACTATCCCCCCTCGACACCATAAATATTTATTACAATATTAGAGACTATATTCCCTATCCTGTACTTTACATCCCCATGACTATTTTGTAACTGCCAACCTGTACTTCTTAATGTTTTCACCTTTTTTCACTTTGCCCCCTAAACCCCTCCCATCTAGCAACAAGCAGTTTGTTCTCTGTATCTATAAGTTTGCTTTTGTTTTGATTATTTGTTTATTTTGTTTTTAGATTCCACATATAAGTGAAATCATATGGTATTTGTCTTTCTCTGTCTGACTTATTTCACTTAGCATAATATCCTTTAGGTCCATCCATGTTGTTGCAAATAGTAAGATTTTATTATTTTTTTTATGGCTGAGTAATATTCCATTGTATATTTGTACCACATCTTCTTTATCCAATCATCTATTGATGGATATTTAGGTTGTTTTCATATCTTGATTATTGTATATGAAATGTCCTTCTTTGTTTCTTATTATAGCCTTTGTTTGTCTATTTTGTCTGATATAAATATTGCTACCTCAGCTTTTTTTCAGTTCTATTTGCCTTTACTTTCAGTCTCTGTGTGTCTTTTGATCTAATGTGGGTCTCTTGTAGGCAGCATATGTATGGGTTTTGTTTTCTTACCCATTCAGTCATCCTATGTCTTTTGATTGGAGCATTTAATCCATTTACATTTAATTATTGAGGTATGTAGCTATTGCCATTTTATTATTTATATTTTTATTTTCTCTTCTTCCTAAAGAAGTCCTTTTAACATTTCTTGTAATACTAGTTTGGTGGTAATGAACTCCTTTAGCTTTTTTTGTCTGGGAAACTTTTTATCTGTCCTTCAATTCTAAATGATACCTTTGCTGGGTAGAGTAATCTTGGTTGTAGGTCCTTACTTTTCATCACTTTGAATATTTCCTGCCAATCCCTTCTGGCCTGCAAAATTTCTGTTGAGAAATCAGCTGTCATTTCTATGGGGGCTCCCTTGTAGGTAAATAACTGCTTTTCTCTAGCTGCTTTTAAGATTCTCTCTTTGTATTTAACCTTTGGCATTTTAATTATAATGTGTCTTGGTGTTGGCCTCTTTGGGTTCATCTTGTTTGGGATTCTCTGCTTCTTGGGCTTGTATATCTATTTCCTTCACCAAGTTAAGGAAGTTTTCAGTCATTATTTCTTCAAATAGGTTTTCAATTCCTTGCTCTCTCTCTCTTCTCCTTCTCGTACCCCTGTAATATGAATGTTGGTATGCTTGATGTTGTTCCAGTGGTTTTGAAAAACTCTTCATTTTTAAAAATTCTGTGGTCTGAAGCTTGACCCTGATTGTGTTGGTTTGGGGACCTCTTGGGAGGGGTTCCAGTGCAAATCTAGGTCAGCGACTGCCTGTGCCTGACCTGGGGCCACCTGGTAGTAACTACAAAGTGATCTGTGGTTTATAGATGCCTGTGCTGGGCTTGGAGGTACCTGAGAGAGGCCATACAATCCAAGGCCAACTGCCACTAGTGCTGGGCTTAGGGCCACTTAGAAAAATGTACAGGAACACCTAGGCCAGCTGCTGCTTATTTGTGGGTTTGTGGACCTTTGAAAGATTTTAGGAAAGTATTTAGTGTGGGCTGAGACCAGCAGCTTATAAGGAACAGCTGATGAAATGGGTTCCACCTGGTGTGCAGGTTGAGTAAGGTGGGTTCTCAGGGAATCACCAGGGTGGGACGAGTTTGATGTATACTCAGATTTGCTCCTGTAGGCTGGGTGGAGGGAGGGCTGAACAAAGGAACAATGGCGTCTGCCAGTACTTTGGTCCTGAGAGAGCTGCCCCTCCAGCCCTCACCCCGAAGCCAAATAATTCATTTTCTCCCTGTATGTCTCTGATGCTTTTTGAGCTACTGCCCTAGTACTGGAGCTCAGAGTAGTGAGTTTGTCAGGGAAAAAGTCTATTCACAGGCCTTTTAAGAGATATTCCTGAGATTCCAGCAGCCCTCCAACTCGTGAGGACAGAATCTTCACTGATTTCCACAGCTAGATATTGTGGGAATTCCTTTTCCCAACACTGGTGGAAGGCTGGTGTGGAGCTAGGACCCCTAATTCCTCAAAGGGTCCTCTGCAGTTGAGATATCCATCCCAATTCTTAACACCTACATGTGGGTGTGGAACCAACCCATTTCACATCTCCATCCTTCCTACCAGTCTCAGTGTGGCTTCTTTATGTCCTTAGTTAAAGGACTTTTGTACAGCTAATCTTCAGGTGGTTCTCAAGGGTGGTTGTTGTAATTTTGATGTGGTTGTGGAAGGAGGTGAGAACAGACTTTACCTACTCCACCATCTTGACTGGAAGTCTCAAAATAAATCTTGTTAAGAGAAAATACTTCCCTAAGCCATCAGTTGTCTATTGTTGCTTAATAAATCACCAAAAAATGAGTAGCTTTACACAACAGTAGGTCTTTGGGTTGGTGATTGGGCTGACTTAGCTTAGTATTCCTGCTATCTCTTCTGAGGTCACTCATATGTCTGCAGTCATCTATCATCTCCACAAGGGCTTTCTTTATATGTGCTTACTGTGATGTGCCTCTCTCCACTGGTCTCACCAACTCACGGAGGCTAGACCAGGCTTCTTTACATGGAATATCCAGTGTTCTAAGAAAGAGAGAAGGAGCTATATGGCCTTTGGAGGCTTAGGCTCAGAAGTCCTGCAGTATCATTTTGTCCACATTCTATTAGCCAAAGCAAGTCAAAAACCAGCCCAGATTCCAGGGGAGGAGAAATGAACTGTACCTCTTGATGATGAGAGCAGCAAAGTTACATTGTAAAAGAATGTGGACACAGAGATGGGAGGAATTACCATAACCACCTTTGCCAACAATCTCCACACCCTACTCTTATTGCTGAAAGGTAAGGTTTGACTCCACGTCATGACTTCTGATAATGTGCCCTACAGATCCAGCTGCACACATAAAATGATGTACATACAAGATTATCCACTGTAGCACTCTTTGTGACTAGAAACAACCCAAGTATCCATTAATAGGAGACTGTACACCAACATGACAGGACAGCATGCAGCTATAAGAGGAATTAGGAAGCTTTTGTTTTGACACAGAAAGATCTCTAGGATACACTGTTGACCAACAAAAATAAAAGTGCTGAAGAATATATACTGTGTCCCAAAATTCTTAGTGCAGTTTTTAAACCATAATAATGTCAAAAGTAGAAATGCTATAAACTTAAAACAAACAAACAAAAAAACAAGATTTGAAAACTTAATTGTGTACATTTCTTGTTCACTTATTTAGTCTTGTGAATTTAGAGTAATAAATCTTAGCTTTAATGCTTTTGTTTCAGTAAGTATTTGTTATTTTCAGCCAGAGATATCGAAACAAAATTGAAATAAAATTTATTATTTAAAATCCACATGGCTAAATAAGTACAAAAGAGATTCAAATAATAAAACTTTCAAATTATTTTTTTTGGTAAGTTTCTAGTATCTATACTTCCGAGGTTTTTAAAACCTAAAACTGCACCAAGACTTTTGGGACACCCTATACAGAGTGTGCTAATTTTTGTTTAAGAAAGGGGTGAAAATAAGTTGTGTTAGTTTCCTGTTATTTCTGTAACAAATTACCACAAATGTATTGGTGTAAAACAATATAGATTTATTTTCTGCTAGTTCTGGAGTTCAGAAGTCTAAAATGGAGCAGTAGGCCTGCGTTCCTTCTGGAAGCTCTAGGAGAGGATCCATTTCCTTTTCCAGTTTCTGGAGGCTGCCTGTATTTCATGGCTCATAGCCCCATTCTCCATCTTCAAAACCAGCAATGTAGTGTCTTCCAATCTTTCTCTTTTTTTTCTGTCATTGACCTTCCTGCCTCCTTCCTGTAATAACCCTTGTGATTAGATTGAGCTCATCTAGGTAATCCAGGATAATCTCCCAATCTCAAGATCATTCACTTAATCACATTTTCAAAGTCCCTTTTGCCATGTAAATTAACATATTCACAGGTTCCAGGGATAAGGACATGGACATTTTTGAGGGCTATTATTCTGACTACCACATAAATATATTTATTTTTGCTTGTATTTGCATAAAGAAACACTGGAAGAATATATAAGAATGTAATAAAAATTGTTACATATGTGGTCAGTGGGGAATGAGAACAGGGTAGAAATGAGAATTCTAAATGTATATCATTTTTATATGAATTTGATATCTGAATATATGAATGTATCAGCTATTCAAAATAAAACTAATAACAACTATTCAAAAGGCAGGGCTTATTGAGTTTTATTTTATTTATTTTATTTTTATTTTATTATTTTTTAACATTTTTTTTATTAGTTTCAGGTGCACAAAACAATGTAATAGTTAGACATTTATCATTTATATCCCTCACACAGTGACAACCCCCCTCCCAAATCCACTACCCCTCTGACATCACACACAGCCATTACGTTTCCACTGTCTATTCCTAATGCTGTACTCCGCTTCCTGTGATTATATATATATAAACTTGTAGTTGACATTCATTATTGTTCAGCTTCAGCTTCAAGTGTACAGTGCGGTGATCAGGCATCTACATCATCCCTGAGGTAGTCTCTCTAATGAAACTAGTGTCCATCGGATACCCTACAAAATCTTTACAACATTATTGATTACATTCCACAAATTGACTTTCATATCCCAGTGGCAATCTTGTGGTTACCAACTGTGCTTTCTAATCCCCTCACCTTCCTCTTTATCCTCACCACCCCTCCCATCTAGCAACCCTCAGTTTTTCCACTATGTCTCTGAGACTGTTTCTGATTAGTTCATTCATTTATTCTTTTCTTTAGATTCCACATATAAGTGAGATCATATGGTATTTGTCTTTCTCTGTCTGACTTATTTCACTTAACATAGTGTTCTTTAGGTCCATCCATATTGTTGCAAATGGTAAGATTTCATTCTTTTTTATGGCTGCGTAAATAATCCATTGTATAAATGTACCACAGTTTCTTAATCCAGTCATCTACCAATGGGCATTTCGGTCGTTTCCATGTCTTGGCTATTGTGTATAGTGCTGCAATAAACATAGGGGTGCATACATTTTTTTGAATTAGAGTTTTGGATTTTTCCGGATAGATACCTAGGAGTGGAATTGTTGGATCATAAGATAGTTCCATTTTCAGATATTTGAGATACCTCCATACTGTTTTCCATAGTGGCTGAACCAATCTGCAAACCCTTTTCTCCACATCCTCGCCAGCACTTGTTGTTTGTTGATTTGTTGATGATAGCCATTTAAATTTGGGTGAGTGGTATCTCATTGTGGTTTTTATTTGCATTTCTCTGATGATTAGTGAAGTTGAGCATTTTTTCATGTCTATTTGCCATCTGTATGTCCTATTTAGAAAAATGTCTCTTCATGTTCTCTGCCCATTTTTTAATTGGGTTGTTTGTTTTTTTGGAGTTGAGTGAGTTTTTTTAATAAATCTGGGATATTAACCCCTTATCGGATACATCATTGGCAAATATCTTTTCCCATTCAGTAGGATCCCTTTTTGTTTTATTAATGGTTTCCTTTGCTGTGAAAAAACGTTTTAGTTTGATGTAATCCCACACGTTTATTTTTTCTCTTACTTCCCTTGCCAGAGGGGATATATCAGTGAAAATCTTACTCCAGGTAATGTCTGCAAAGTTTCTTCCTATGTTTTCTTCTAGGAATTTTATGGTTTCAGATCTTACATTTAAATCTTTAATCCATTTTGAATTTATTCTTGCATATGGTGTAAGGAGGTGGACCAGCTTCATTTTATTGCATGTGTCTGTCCAGGTTTCCCAGCACCATTTATTGAATAGACGGTCTTTACCCCACCGTAAATTCTTGCTTCCATTGTCATAGATTAAATGACCATACAGGCATGGCTTTTTTTCTGGGCTCTCTATTATATTCCATTGATCTATGTGTCTGTTTTTATGCCAGTACCATGCTGTTTTGATTACTGTAGTCTTGTAGTATAATTTGATGTCAGGAATCGTTACACCTCCCACTTTGTTCTTATTTCTCCAGATTGCCGAGGCTATCTGGGGTCTTTTATGGTTCCATATAAATTTTAGGATGATTTGTTCTAGTTCTGTGAAAAATGTCCTTGGTAGTTTGATAGGAATTGCATAGAATCTGTATATTGCCTTAGGAAGTATGGACATTTTAACTATATTAATTCTTTCTATCCATGAGCATGGTATGTGTTTCCATCTATTTGTATCTTCTTTAATTTCTCTCTTCAGTGTCTTATAATTTTCTGAGTACAGATCTTTTACTTCTTGGTTAAATTTATTCCCAGGTATTTTACTGTCTTTGAAGCAATTGTAAATGGGATTGTTTTCTTAATTTCTCCTTCTGATATTTTATTATTGGTATATACAAATGCAACTGATTTCTGAATATTAATTTTGTATCCTGCTACTTTACTAAATTCGTCTATCAGCTCTAATAGATTCTTGGTGGAGTCTTTAGGGTTCTCTATATATAGTATCATATCATCTGCATATAATGATAATTTTACTTCCTCCTTACTGATTTGGATGCCTTTTATTTCTTTTTCTTGTCTGATTGCTGTGGCTAGAACTTCCAGCACTATGTTGAATAGAAGTGGAGAAAGTGGGCTATCTTGCCTCGTTCCTGATCTTAAGGGGAATGGTTTTAGCTTTTCCCCATTGAGTATGATGTTAGCTGTGGGTTTATCATATATGGCCTTTATTATGTTGAGATATAGTCCCTCTATTCCCACTTTCTTAAGAGTTTTTATCATAAATGGCTGCTGGATTTTATGAAATGCTTTTTCTGCATCTATTGATATGATCATATGATTTTCATTTTTCATTTTGTTAATGTGGTGTATCACGTTCATTGATTTGGGGATGTTGAAAACCACCCTTGCATACCAGGAATGAATCCCACTTGATCAATGTATATGATCTTTTTAATGTATTGCTGAATTCTGTTTGCTAATATTTTGTTGAGGATTTTTGCATCTATGTTCATTAGAAATATCGGCTTGTAGGTTTCTTTTTTGTAGTGTCTTTGTCTGATTTTGGGATCAGGGTGATAGTGGCCTCGTAAACAGTGTTTGGGAGCCTTCCCTCCTTCTGGATTTTTTGGGATAGTTTGAGGAGAATAGGTGATAATTCTTTTTTGACTTTTTTGTAAAATTCACCTGTAAAGCCATCTGGTCCAGAGCTTTTGTTTGTTGGGAGCTTGTTGATTACTGATTCAATTTCCCTAGTGGTAATCAGTCTATTCAAGTTTTCCGTTTCTTCTTGAGTTAGCCTTGGAAGGTTGTATGCTTCTAGAAAATTGTCCATTTCTCCCAGATTGTCTAATTTGTTGGCATATTTTTGCTCATAGTAATTTCTTAAAATTTTTTGTATTTCTGTGGTGTCTGTTGTCACTTCTCCTCTTTCATTTCTGATTTTATTAACTTGGGTCCTCTCTTTTTTTTTGATGAGTCTAGCTAAAGGTTTGTCAATTTTGTTTATCTTCTCTAAAAACGAACTCTTGGATTCATTGATCTTTTGTATTGTTTTTCTGGTTTCTATTTCATTTATTTCCTCTCTGATCTTTATTATCTCCTTCCTTGTGCTCCCTTTGGGCTTATTTTGCTGTTCTTTTCCAGATCCCTTAAGTGTGAAGATAAACTGTTGATTAGTGATTTTTCTTGTTTTTTTTTTTTTTTTTTTTTTTTTTTTTTTTTTTAACGTAGGCCTGCAATGCTACGAATTTCCCTCTCAGGACTGCTTTCACTGCATCCCATAGATTTTGGGTTGTCATGTTTTCATTTTCGTTTGTCTCAAGATATCTTTTGATTTCTTCCTTGATCTCATGGTTGACCCATTCATTATTTAGTAACATGTTATTCAGCCTCCATGAATTTGTGTTTTTTTCCTGTAGTTGATTTCTAATTTCATGACACTGTGATCAGAGAAGACAATTGGTATGATTTCAATTTTCTTAAATTTATCAAGACTTGTTTTGTGGCCTAACGTGGTCTATCTTGGAAAATATTCCATGTGTGCTTGAGAAGAACGTGTATTCTGCAGCTTTGGGGTGAAACGCTCTGAAAATATCAATTAAATCCAAGTGGTCCAATGTGTCATTTAAGGCTGCTGTTTCCATATTGATTTTCTATCTGGAAGACCTGTCCCTTGTCAGAGGTGTGTTGAAGTCCCCTACTATGATAGTATTACTGTTGATCTCTGTCTTTATGTCAGTCAATATCTGTTTTATATATTTAGGTGCTCTTATGTTGGGTACATAGATGTTTACTAGGTTTATGTTCTCTTGTCGGATCGATCCTTTTATTATTATATAGTGCCCATCTTTGTTTTTTAATATGTTCTTCATTTTAAAGTCTATTTTGTCAGATATAAGTATTGCAACTCCAGCTTTTTTCTCATTTCCATTTGCATGAAATATCTTACTCCAACCCTTCACTTTCAGCCTGTGTGTGTCTTTTGATCTGAGGTGAGTCTCTTGTATACAGCATACACAAGGTCTTGCTTTCTTATCCACTCAGTCACCTATGTCTTTTGATTGGAGTGTTTAATACATTTACATTTAAAGTGATTATTGGTAGGTACATAGATATTGCCATTTTTTTTAAGTTTGTAGTTAGATTGTTTTCATCTTTCTTCTGTTTTAATATTTCTTGCAATGCTGGCTTGGTGGTAATAAATTCCTTTAGCTTATCCTTTTCTGGGAAGCTCTTTATCTCTCCTTCAATTTTTAAATATTAGCCTTGCTGGATAAAGCAATCTAGGTTGTAGGCCTTTGTTTTCCATTACTTTGAGTACCTTCTGCCACTCCCTCCTGGCCTGCAATGTTTCTGCAGAAAAGTCATTTTATAGTCTTTAGGAGTTCCCTTGTATGTAACCCACTGTCTTTCTCTTGCTGCTCTGAGGATTCTCTCTTTGTCTTTAACCTTTGCCATTTTAACTATAATGTGTCTTGGTGTGGACCTGTTTGGGTTTATCCTGGTTGGAACTCTCTGCACTTCCTGGGCTTGTATGTCGGTTTCCTTCACCTGGTTAGGGAAGTTTTTGGGCATTATTGCTTCAAATACGTTTTCGATCCCTTGCTCCCTCTCTTCCTCTTCTGGTATTCCTATGATGCACATGTTGTTGCACTTGGTGTCATCCCAGAGGTCTCTTAAACCATTTTCATTGTTTTTTATATTTTTTTCTTTTTGTTGTTCCATTTGGGTGATCTCTGCTAACTTGTCTTCTAAGTCGCTGATTTGATCCTCTGCTTCATCTAACCTGCTCATAATTCCTTCAAGTGAGTTCTTTATTTTAGTAATTGTGTTCTTTAGTTCTAACTGATGGGTCATTATGATTTCTCTATCCTTCTTTTTTTTCTTTTTTTTTTATTTAAATTTATTGGGATGACAATTGTTATTAAAATTACATAGATTTCAGGTGTGCAATTCTATATCTCTCTATCCTTCTTTATGTCATCACTGAGCTCCTTAAACATTCTTATCATCAGTGTTCTGAACTCTGTGTCTGACAGGTTGGTTACCTCTATTTCATTTGGTTCCAATTCTGGAGGTTGCTTCTGTTCTTTTATTTGGGACATGTTTCTTTGTTTCCCCATTCTGGCTGACTCTCTGTGTTTGCTTCAATGTATTAGGTAGATCCCCTAGGGTTCTTGGTTTTTGCTGGGTTATCTTATGTAGTATGTGTCCTTTATATTTGACTTGCACCACTTCCTTCTTCTCCTGTGCATGTGCTCCAAAGGTGACTCTTGTGTTGTGTATATTGTCTTGTTGAAGTTGATCTTTAATTGCTTTTAGCTTGTCAGTAGGTGGGATTGACTCCTAGGTTGACTAGTTGTGAGACTTGGCTCTGCCCAAAGTGGATGTTCTGCTGCGTGAGGGTTGACTGCTCAAATGAGGCTTGGCCCCTCTAGGCTCTTGTGCCTGTAGAGAATTCCCTCTGGGTGTGTCACTTGTAGGTCAAACCTGGTAATACTCTGGTTGGGTCTGGAGTTGGACTCTGAGTGTGTTGAATCTTGTGCCTCTTGAGCCAGGCCCTTCAGGTAATCCTCGTACGAGTCTCTTAGCTGTTCTTTGAAATTCTCCAGCTGAAGCAGCATGATTTTGTCTTCTACTCTGTTCTTGGCCTGGAATCCTTAGCAATGAAGTTCCTTCTCAGGGAAAATGCACATACATGGTTCTGTGGTGCTCTCCGAACTCCTTTCCCAAGCACCAGTCTCTCAGCACATCAATGCTTTCACCAACCCAGACGTTCCAGGGCCTATTGAGTTTTAGATATCCCCAGATAGATTACTGTAAACTCCAAACTTTATAGAAATAACAGCATAATTTTTTTTCTAAAATGGCTAAATTGATTCTATAGAATCAGAATCATATGAGTTTACTTACATACAATGAACTCTACATTCTACAAACAGTAAGCTCTGAAACCTGTCTGCAGTTCATTCTCACTAAGGAAATGGTGAGAAGCAATGTGACTTAAGGGATAGTTCTGGTCCAGCCTGAATACTCATTGTGAGCCAGCCACCCACCTCTTTGTGCGTGGGGAGCATGGTTGTTCCTTTTCTCATGGATTTTATAACAAGATGCAGCCAGTTCTTGGTCTTCGCTTGTGCCTTCCCCTCTGCTGGACAACTTGCATTTAAAGCTTTCTCTCTCACTGTGAAATGAACTGCACTGGCTCAGGTTTCAGGAATTGTGGGCCCACCGAGATGGGAGGAGAAGGGATGGTTCCTCATGTGCCTTTAAGCATTTTATTCCCTGGGGCTGCTGCGTGGTGTTTGTGCGTGAGCCAGCCCTGACTCACCAAGCCCAGAAGAGAAAACTTCCATTGAGGACCATCTGCTCAGGACTGCACAGAGGCTCATATCTCATTTCCAAGGGAATCTGAGACAGAGAGAGAGAAAAATTGGGGAAAAAACTCAGAGTGCCAACTTAATTGTGCAGAGCTGCTGTTTTGGCCACATGTGATTTGGAAGGTTTTTCTCCCTTTGTGGCTGGTCCTTTAACAGAGGCATGCCAGACTCCCCAGGGGGCAGCTCCCACCTCCTTTTCTGGGCTGGAACATACCATGCTTTTATCTTTGGTTGAGTCAGAGGGAAACTGCACTTTGAGGAGGAAAAAGATTGCTTATTGTTTAAATGGAGCAGCCTAACAGGAGACTGCCTGTTTTCTGCAGATAACAAGCAGGGCACATCCTATGCTGAGTAACAAATCATCCCAGGGGCAGCCTTAAAGTATTTCAGCCTGCTCCTGCTGGCCCGGCTGAATCACGTCTAGCTCAGCGTGATTGGGGCTGCTGCTTCCGGCCATGTCTGTGTCATCTGAGCCGGAAGACCACCTTACTTCCATCCCATCAGATGCTCCAGTCACTTCCTTCCTTTCTGAGGTGTAGGTGACCCTGTGAGATGGGGGTGGAGGGAACCAGACATCCTTCCATGTAGGTGATGAGACATGGGCTGGGAGGGACAGCAGCTGGGAGAGAGCCACCACTGAAAAGGGCCCCTCGGGTTCCGAGGGCTGGGCTGCCTAGAGTGCTGGGCCCGACGTTGATAGCGTGTGCGAGCTGGGTGTGTGCTGTCTCAGGGCCACAGACTGTCCCCCTAGACCTTGCCAGCCCTCTTTCCAACACATGCCTTTGGTCTCAAGGTCAAATGGGGTAAGAAAGTATGGATGAATAATAACAACAACAAAAGTAAGAATAGTGGTAAGTGATTTACACCTGGATCATGATTTTTATTAATCATAGCCCTCTGTCCCTTCTTTTAAGGAGAAATGATCTTTTCTTTAAATATACTGCAGGCCTTTCTTGGTGGTGGGTAGGGAAGGGGGTAATTTGAATGATATTTTTGCATAATAAAGGGATAGCAGGAGAAGGGAAAGCAGTTAGAGAAGAATTCTTGTTTAGTGGGAGGAAGGGTTTTGAGAGACTGGAGCTATTGGAGGGTAAATTGAACAGCTAGAGTGGGGAATCAGACTTCAGGGCATAAGTGATAAGGAAATGTGAGTTTTAGGAGTTTTCCGTGTGGTGTGTAGTGCAATTTCCCTTCTCTTTATGAATCCTCAAAAGCACTTCCTTAAAGACCCGAATTGCTTTTCAATGTGTTGGGATCCCATGTGTGTTTCTATGTATATTTTAAAATGCACACTGATTCAGGGAGGTTATTAGACCAGTCATGCCAGCCTTGGCCCAGGTTCCCCAGACAACAGTGCCACCTTACTGTATGGGTGGGAGGCGGGCAGTCCCAGGGCATGGGGGTGAGGGGAAAGGACTGTGAAGAAGGTAAAGAGGGAAACACATAAAAGGTGGTGTGATTCAAGTTGGCCCCAGTCTCAGCCCCAGCCTCACAAGGAAGAGAGCATGTTCACAGGACATTTGGGGGAGGCTGTGTGGAACCATTGCTCTTGGAATAACTCCTGGAAGTGGGAAAATGAGTGAGCAATTTATTTGTCAACTCCATCCGTCTCCTGACTGTCACTGTGGAAGTACTCCATAAGGCATTAGCCCTCCCATATTTGTACGTGTGTTACTGAACTCCTCTGGGCAGCCAGCCACTGGGCAGTCAGAGGCTCTGGGGATTCATTTAGCTCACCCTGGGTGATGGAGCTGTGGTCTCACCCACAGTGAATGTTATGGTGGTTGTGCTGAAGCTCAGCTCTTCTTGGCCAGGGAGGCTAGGCAGGAGACAGTGTTGGGCTGTGGTGTGGCAACTCTGGCTGTTCTGGGAGCAAGCAGCTGGTGCCCAGGAGTCAGGACAAGCAGATCTGGGGAGGTGCACCAGCTGGATACACCTTATGCTAATGGGAAAAGGTACATCTTCCTCAATGAATTTTATTTCTATTTGTTGCCAAATGTCATAACTCATTGAATTTTGTTAGTACAAGATTTATACTTTCATTGCCAGAAAATTGTCATGATAAGTATACATAGGAAATGCACTCCCCTGTACTGTAATCTCCATGTGTAGTATGCAACATGTGAAACTGTCCATGGCTTTGAACTGGCCTCCTGGGCTCAGGTCAAGAGCAGGTTAGCACAGGAAGACCTTCATAAAGTCCTTTCACATTATATAAAAACTTTGACTTGTTAACACTGAACACAGTTTTGCTGAAGGATCCTGGAAGGAGACCCTTGAAGTGGGAGTAAATGCTGAATGAATGAGTGAATGAATGAATGGAATAATCTAGTCACAGAGATGCTCTTTTTCCCACTATCCACCCCCTTCATCTCTCTCACTGCACTCCAGTTAGCTCCATTTTATATATTGAAATTCAGTGTAACGTTTCATCTTTATAAGATTCCCTTGTTTAGAAATATAAATTTAAACACCATTTTTCTAGCACATAGCAGGAATGGAGTCAACATCAGTTACTTACTAGATTGACTTGGAGCTGCGTGAGCGAAACAGCAATACCGTGCGGCAACTTTGGGTAGTTGTGTGGAAGATACATCCACAGGAGGCTGGACAGGCTGCCCCATTTTCCCCACTGAGGACTGTGGGTCTACAGTCTCTGAGGAAATTACCTCTGGGGGCTCTTCCTTTTTACATATACTGTAGATTCCTTCTTCCTTTATAAACATCCTCTGGCTCAAAGCTGAAGACAAAAAATACCATGACAAAGGGATCTCATTGGTGTAGTTTTGAAGGTACATTGTTTATAAAAAAACCTAGAAAAAACCCGACTGAGAATGAGGTTGTTTTGGAATCAATCAGGTGACTATTAGCTTTCTGACTGGGAGTGTGTATTCAATTCTTGGACAATTCTTGGATGTAATTGTTTCTGAATCCAGGGGAAAAGAGATGCAAAATTGTCAAACTAGAACAGCCTCCTAAGGGATCCGTGACTGTAGATACCAAGGTAACTCAGTAATTTTCCATATCAGAGATGTGTTCCACCAAGCCTGTATTACACGCAGGAAGAAAAACAGTATTGACTTAGAAAAACTGGGACATGAAACTATCTCTGTTTATATGTTTAAAAAAATTTATTTCTATCCCTATCTTGTTCCAAAAGTGGTTTACGGAAATAGAAAGACTATAGCAAGAAGACATACATTGAAGTAGGAGAGAAAAAACAAAAACAAGGATAAAAGTATGAAATGGAGCCTGAGGTTAATACAAAAATGTGCACTGATGGGCCATACGTTTGACTCTTAGCTTTTCTTTTTTTTCTAGAAGAGAGAAACCTGATAAATTGGTAAGACCATGTTCAGAATAAGAGGGACAGATGCTCAGGGGAAAAGGAAGGAGCTCTGATCTGTACTTGTATGAAAAGGAAATGGGGTGGGCCGGGTGGTTCATGGTTGTAGCACCTTGCTCCCAGCATGAAGGAGCCGGTTCGATTCCCACATGGGCCAGTGAACTGCGCCCTCTACAGCTAAGATTGTGAACAACAGCTCTCCCTGGAGCTGGGCTGCTGCTGGCTGCTGTGTGCTGCCATGTGCTGCCATGTGCTGCCCTGGGCTACCATGAGTGGCCGGCAGCCGGCGAGAGCTGCCGTGAGCTGCTGTGAGTGGCGGGCGGGTCGCAACGGACTGCCCCAGCCAGGGGTAGGGGGTGGGAGGCACAAGGCTCATAATACCAGCATGGGCCAGGGAGCTGTGTCCTACACAACTAGACTGAGAAACAATGGCTTCAACCGGAGTGGGGTGGGGGAGGAGGTGGAAGAAGGGGGAAAAAAAAAACTTAAAAAAAAAACAAAAAGAAAAGGAAATGAGTCAGCAGAGGAAGGCCAGCAGCAGGACAGGAAGAAGCAGGAGGTGACAGAACATAGACTGTGCCCATGGAAATTTCCAGAAAGGCCACTAGCAAGGCATGATTAGGCCAATCCTAATTGGCCTGTTGTAGTAATGGGGTGATTTATTGGCTCTGAGAGATCTGAAGAAAAGATACAAAAACAGTCTTGTCTAATCTTAATACCACCTTATGTTTTAATTTTGCTACGTGGTTTATCGAATATTTCACAGATGACCTCTTATTACTTGACTTTTCAAATGGATTAGCCAACATTGCAAAATATTCTCAAGCCTATTCTTTTCTTTTTGATTGGGCAGCCTTATTCTGGGCATTTATATTATTTTCAATAAGCTTTATGAATTTTTGAAGGGTGAGCTATGCGGTGTAGTATATTAGAAAAGGCACTGTTTTGGAGTCAGAAGAACATGGATTTACAAATCCAGCTCTTCAACTTAATAGATATATGTGAGTGACCTTAACTAGAAAATGGAGATGATGTATTCCATATAACCCTTGCCCAGGGTATGTTTAATAAGTTATTATTACTGAAAACAACTTGTAATGTCCTCATTACTTCTTTTAAGGACCCAATGTTGAGAATCATTGACCTATATATTTCCTCCTATAGAAATAGGAAAGGAAATACCACTAACTGGTGGAGGGAGAATTATTCACTCATAGCAATGTGACCTAATTCAGTGCTTCTTCAACTTTTTGATCATGACCAAGAATATGAAATACATTACACTGCTACCCTGTATACACATACCAATCTGTAACTGAAGAAAACAAACAAACCCTGAAACAGAACTTGGATATTTTCTTTACCATTCCATCTAATGAAAAATGGCTCACTAAAGTATTTCATGACCTACTACTGGGCCTCAACCTATAGCTTCAAAAACACTGGTCTAAATAATAGCCTTGTTCTATAAATTTATGTAGTACCTGTGGATTTAGTTCTACCACAACCTTCAGACCACGATACAATGGATTATTTCATTTTCAAAAATCAAAGTAAGTTAACTTCCAAGCTCCCATACTCCAGAGATTATTAAAAATGTAATCTTGGTCATCATTGTGGTTATTTCCCCTGACTCTTTCAGACAGGGTCCTGCAAAGGTCATTGAGTTCAACTTTTGGGGAGGGCCTTCGGCCTTTAGGTTTGAGCTCTAATGGTCCTTAAAGGATGGGTGGAGCCATGACTTCCATAGCAAGCCTGTCCCAGGCAGGCTTTCTGAAGCTGGGATCCTGGACCCACAGTACACTCCCCCAAGGTGTTCCATGCAGGCCATTCTGCTGAGGTTCTGCTCCCATGTGGGGTTCTGCAATACAGTAGGTCTCTTTACTCCTGGGCTCACTCTTCACCCCCTTCCAGAACTAGGAGAGTCGTCTTCTAACCATGGTCACATCTGTTCTATCACTATCTGAGCAATGTCAGAGCCTCTCCCTCATCCAGGACTGAGACTCACTGCTTCTTATATCTGCACTGCAGTCCTGGAAGCCCAGGTCTCCTGGAATCACATCCTGTATGCCTTGAATATGCACAGATAGCACTATTGGGGCAGAGCGGGGCAGCGGGAAAGGCCCTAATTTGGTAATTAAGATGATGGATTCCAGTCTGGAATTTGCCTGCTTAGTGTGGTCTTGCAGATATTGTGCAGAACCCAGCACAGCGTGATGCCCAAAAAATATTTGTGGAATGAATAAATGATTTGGGGCAAGTCATTTGACCTCTCTCAGCTTCAGTTTCTTCACATTTCTGCCTTCAACTGGAGGTTAAGCTTAGAGTAATGGGGCCATTGTTCAGGCTGCATATACCAGGGAAAGCAAAGACTCAGAACCCCTGCCTGCTCTCCACAGCCAGAGTGGGGAAAAAACTTGATAATTGAATAGAATCACATTTGTTCTTACTGAAGGGAACATGCATTTTTCTCCATCCATTATTTGGTGGCATTAGTTGTGTTAGGTTAAAGAAAAAAAAAAAAAGCAATGCTGTTTTTGGTTTTTGTTTTGTTTTGTTTTTTAAAAGCAATGCTGCTTTCTGAGGCATTAGCTTAAGGAATAGGTAGATTTAGTGATTTCTTTCTATGTCTATATTTTTCTTTTTAAGGAAGTGGAGAATTAAAGGACTTATATTAAGCCTTTTCCTCTGCTCCCCAGTTCTCTCTCCCCCACCACCTACAACTGACAAACAGCCCATCCTGGAGGTGTGCACAGCAGCGTGATGGCAGCACCACCTGCCCCAGAATCCACAAAGGCCTTTGGAATGCATGGACCAAATTGTACTTGTGTGAGAATTGGAAGCTTACTAATGGCCATGAGTTTGCCTTAGACCTAAACTACAAATAAACCCCAAACCTAGATAGGCTTGGACAGTGAAGATGGTGTTTATTTTCCATGCCTTCTGCACTTTGTGCAGGTAAGTTTATAAAGTAGGTATTTCCTGCCTTAATTCTTCTCTTTTTCTTATATGAACTCTATAATTTCAATCACTTATGACTATCCACATCAACATACCTGGAAAATTCTATTAATGTCGTATTCCTTTATGTTCTTATACCTTATGTATATCTCTATTGATGTAATTATCATTGGTGTTAAAAATTATTCATTTACATATCTATCTTTCTGACAAGGTTGAGATCCTCCTTGGTGTAGGAATTATGCCTTTTTCCTCTTTGTATCAACTATGTATTTAACAAGGAGCCACACATACAGTACATGACCAATAAATGCTTCTTGAATGAATGAATGTAAACATTTTACCCAGGGTTAGCTTGTCTGTAACACAGCCCAAATGCTAACATCTTCAGCTCTGTGTCCATAGCAGGCATCACTAATGGATCACTGATCACAATGTTCTTTTCCTCTAAGCTGGAACATAACCACTACAGTTTTTCTCAACACAGCACTCTAGACAGATCATGATTGAATAGATCATGGTTTGCACACAAAAGGAAATCTGTCACCTAACATTTAACCTTAATGTTACCCTAGCTGTACAAGCTGCATTAGCTGGCACAAGACAAGGCCTGGTCAGGGACAATGTTCATTGGTGTGCTCAGTATGACCCATTGATTGTTTACAGCTAGCGTCCGTTCTTACTAGTCAGTGCCATGCCAGGCCTATGATTAAGTACTCTGAGTATCACCCTTGGTCATTGTCACACACGTTCTCATCCCATAACCTTAGGTTTACTCTTCCCTCAGAGGGTTCAGATCTCTTGGATCCACCCAGGTCTGATAGGGGGACATTCCTTTAGTCTCCTCAGTGCCAGGAGGCACTGTTCCTGCTTCCATTGTAGCTTCCTACCCAGGGTACCTTTCTAGATGTGAGAACGCTCTCATCCTTGCTGCACCTCCTGCCTCATGTGGTTTAAGTTATGAAGTTCCCAAATGCCCCTTGATCCACAGTGACCTTGAAAGTGGAGATCTTGCCACCTTAGTCTCCCATGCCCCTCCTGCTCTGTAGTTAGCACTAGTGTTGCTGGTTCCCATAGCCCTCACCAGGAAGCTTTGTCGGACCACGCTGATTACGCCCAAGGACTCAGGAGTGTCACAGATGTTGATACTGCCCCTTGGTCTTGCCTCCAATCTCCTTCTAGCCTCCTTTGCCTGACGTTAATCTGCTACTTCCTGCCACTAATACAGTTGACTCCCCTGCTGTGACACAGAGAATTTGCTTCATGTTGTTACTGCTGTGTAATCAGATTTTAACCATACCACCTTGCATCCTTTTCTGCAGTTCAGAAAAATCATCTTGCAACTATAACTCCTCTTTTTGGAGACAGAAATAGGACATTATATCAGATATTTCTTGAGCATCACTTTAAGATCCCATAGCTTTCCTTGATTTTCATGCCAGCTACTGTGACTAATTCTCATGGGCTCAAACTAGTTTTATATGGGTACAACCTATGAGCATCTTGCTTCAGGCACGTGCTAAGGTTTCTCGCTTACTGTCCTGGGGCTTTCCTTTTGACCCCATGGTATAGAACACCTCAGAAATGTTCAGTGTCCACATATATGCAACCTGAAAGCATGAAGAAGTTAGTGCCTGTAGGGCAAACCTTTAACCAGTGTGAGGTGGGGGCTGGAATAAATGCTTCCCCTTTCTGACAGCAGGTCCTGAGATGGTGTAAGAATTTCCAGACTATAATTATGTTTATATGTTTATATATGACTGCTCAATCTGTTTTATAAATAAAGACAGTCTTTTTTTGTATTTGTTGTGCAACATATAGTCAGAAACAATTGTCTATCTATGTGCTCAAAAAAATGAACTCATTCAATACATAAAAACTAATTTAAAATATATCATAGATCGAAATGTAAAAACTAAAGCTTTAAAAATTCTAGAAAGAAACATAGAAAACCTTTGTCTTAGACTAAACAAGTTTTATCATACATGATACCAAAAGCATAATCTGTTAAAGAAAAAACTGACACATTAAAGTTCATCAAAATAAAAAACCACTTTTGTTCTTCAAAAGACACCTTAAAAATAAAAACAAAATAAGACTGGGAGTTAATTTTTGCAAATTATATATCTGACAAAGCACTTGTATCCAGAACATATAAAGAACTTTTATAAATTATTACTAATACAAGAAACCCAATTTTTTATTGGACAAATATTTGAAGTCATTAGAAATGATATGTAAATGATTAATAAGTACATGAAAAGATATTCAACATCATTAGAGAAATGAAATGAAAATCAAAATAAGATACTACTATACATCCACTAGGATGGCTCTACTCAAAAAAAAAAATGACAGTGGGCCGGCCCGGTGGCTCAGGAGGTTGGAGCTCCATGCTCCTAACTCCGAAGGCTGCCGGTTCGATTCCCACACGGGCCAGTGGGCTCTCAACCACAAGGTTGCTGGTTCAACTTCTCGAGTCCCGCAAGGGATGGTGGGCAGCGCCCCCTGCAACTAAGGTTGAACACAGCATCTTGAGCTGAGCTGCCGCTGAGCTCCCGGATGGCTCAGTTGGTTGGAGCGCGTCCTCTCAACCACTCAACCCCAAGGTTGCCAGTTCGATTCCTTGACTCCCGCAAAGGATGGTGGGCAGCGCCCCCTGCAACTAGAAACGGCAATTGGACCTGGAGCTGAGCTGTGCCCTCCACAACTAAGACTGAAAGGACAACAACTTGAAGCTGAACGGCACCCTCCACAACTAAGATTGAAAGGACAACAACTTGACTTAGAAAAGAGGCCTGGAAGTACACACTGTTCCCCAATAAAGTCCTGTTCCCCTTCCCCAATAAAATCTTTAAAAAAAAAAAAAAAGACAGAAAAACAGACAATAGCAAATGTTAATGAGGATGTGGAGAAACTGCAACAAGAACACATTTCTGGTGGAAATGTAAAATGATAACAACCACTTTGTAAATCATTCTGGAAGTTGATTACTTAGTTAAACATACACTTTAAACCATATGACCCTACAATTTCACATCTAGGGAAATGAATAATTCCAAGAGAAATGGAAACATGTCTACACACAAAGACTTGTACTGACTCATAGTTGCATTATTCATAATATCCCTGAAGTGGAAATAACCCAAAGTCCATTAGCTGGGCAATAGGTAAACTGTGGAATACTATATAACTTTACAGTGAGATACTACTTAGCAATTAAAAAAACCTACCGATACACACAACAAGAATGAATCTTGAAAACATTCTGCTAAGTAAAAGAAGCCAGACACAAAAGACTATCCATTTTATGTTTCCATTTATATGAAATTTCTAGAAAATTTAAACTATTCCATAGGACAGAAAGATCAGTGGTTGTCTAAAATGAGTAGGGGAATGAAGGGGGAGGGACGCATTACTTTTAGTTTGTGCTGTTGTGCTCTATTTAAGAAATCTTTGCCAAAGGAATGACTGCTATTTTCTCCTGTATTTTATTTTGTAAATTTTATAGTTTTACTTCTTACGTTTAGGTCTCTGACTTTTAGTTCATGTATATGGTATAAGTTATAGATGGAAATACTTTTTTTTATTGCATAGAGGTATCCAATTGTTCCAGCACCACTTGTTGAAAAAGACGATTTTTTTCTCCTCTGAATTGCCTTTGTACTTTTGTCAAAAATCAATCTACCATATATGTGTGGGTCAATTTCTGGACTTCCTATTCTGTTCCATTGATCTATTTGTCTCGATTACTATTAATCTATAATAAGCTTAGAAATCAGGTAGTATAAATCAGGTACTGTAAGTTTTCTGACTTTTTTTTTAAGTTTTTTTGGTTATACTAAGTCCTTTTCATATTCATATGAATTTTAGAATAAGTTCATCAATCTCTTGGGAATAAATGCCACTGTAATTTCGTAATCAAATTGCTTAAAACTAACAATTAAAAAATCTTATAAGCAGCCAAAGGAAAAAAGGCACATTAGTTACAGAGTAACAAAGACAAGTATGGCAGCAGACTAATTTCTCATTAGTAAAAATGTAAGCCACAAAGAGTTGAGCAACACCAAACTAGATTTGTAAATGGAGTCTGTATTTTAATAGACAAATTAGATGTATTTACATTTATGTTGCTTACTGATACATTAGATTTTTTTCCAATCATATTCTGTGTTTTCCATTTACCTGACTTCTATTGAATTGATTGGGTTTTTCTTTATTTTCCTTTGCCTACCCTCCCCATTAATTTAACAAATTATCTTTTTGTTATTCTCATTTTTTAACACAAATATTAACTTAGGTTGTAAGGTCAATTAATATTTCTGTCCTTTTCCTTAATAATACAAAGACCTGAATTGGGGAATACCAAGATGGCACAGTAGGTAAACGCTGTGCTAACCGTCTCACATGGCCACATCAAAATTACAACCAAACTACAAAGCAACCATCATTGGGAAATGCCTAAAATCTTGCTGAACTGAAGCTCTACAACTAGATATGCATATTTAGTAGATATGCATATCTACAAAAGATATGCAGAAGCTACCTCCAGACTGGTAGGAGGGGCAGAGATGCAGAATGGGCTGGTCTCACACCCACGTGTGACCATAAAGATCAGGAGGGATATTTCAGCTGTGGAGGTCCCCTCCACCCCCCAGAAAAGCAAGAGGTCCCAGCCCAACCCCAGCCCAGGTTTCCAGTGCTGGGGAGAGAAGTCCCCATAATTTCTGGCTGTGAAAACCAGTGGAGATTGTGACTGAGTGAGACTGAGTGTGGCTGCACTCCCAGGCACTCCTCTTAAAAAGACTGCACGTGGACTTACCCACAAAAGGAATCACTCTCTCTGAGCTCCAGCACTGGGGCAACAGCTAGAAAGGTGGCAGAGACATATGGTGGGGAACTGAGTTGTCTGGCTTAGGACGGGTGCTAGAGAGGTGGCTTTCTCCTGGATGGAGAAGCTGGCGGAAGCCATTGTTTTTTTGTTGAGCCTTCACTTCCCGGTGTGCAGACACAGGTGACTGCCATGTCTGAGTCTACACCATTCATTTGCCCTGTTGATTCAAGACCCTACCCTGCCCAACTTTCAGGCACACCCAAGCTGTTTCCAGTGTCTTTTTCATACAAACCACCTGCTTTAGCTCATGCTGCAGACTTTCCTAGGGTCTCTCAAAGGTTCGCAGAACCCAGACAAGCAGCATCTGGCTTGAGCGTGTCCTGTATCTCTGGCTGACCAGCCCTAAGCTCGGCACTAGCAGCAGCCGGCCTTGGTTTGTGGCTTGGCCTCTCAAGGCACTTCTAAGCACAGCACAGGTAGCAGCATCTGTGGATGGCTTTGTGGCTCCTGCCGGTGGCTCCAGATGGGGCATGGGCTGTGGCTGAACTTGACCTATAGCAGATCCCCTTCAAGGTGGTCCTGGAGCTGGTGCCCTCAGTGGCCAGCTTCAAAACGAACTGGAGCATCACTCAGCTGCCTTCAAGTACAACACACCCAAGGGTAGGATTGGGTAGGCACCAGAGTCCAGGTGAGGCAGATTCTGCTATGTAGGGTCAGCCCCTGCACAACAACTTATTCACTGTAGTCAATGCCAGTCCTCACAGTGAGCCCAAGGGTCAGTCCCTCCCATTGATGTGCAATTATCAACCAAGGCTCAACTACAAAAGAAGGGCACACACAACCCACACAAGGGACAAGAACCACATGGAGTGTGTGGCTCAGGTGACCAGAAAGACTGCACCTCTGAACCCCAGAGCACACCTACTACATAAGGCCACTCTACTAAGACCAGAACACATAGCAGCCCTACCTAATACACAGGAACAGACACAGGGAGGCAGCCAAAATGGGGAGACAAAGGAAACAAGTCTCAAATAAAATAACAGAACAAAGCTCCAGAAAGAGAACTAAACAAAATGGAGACAAGCTATCTATCAGATGCAGAGTTCCAAACACTGGTCTCACTGATCTCAAGGAGAGCTTTAACAAAGAGATAGGAAACATAAAACTGGAGATAGAAAACATGGCAAAGAACCAGTCAAAAATGAAAAATACAATAACAGAAATGAAGAATATATTACAGAGACTCAACAGTAGATTAGATGAAGCAGAGGACAGAATTGTGATTTAAAAGATAAGGTAGCAGAAAACACCCAACTATAACAGCAAAAATAAAAAAAAGAATCCAATAAACTGAGGAGAGTTTAAGGGGCCTCTGGGACATCAAGTGTACCAACATTCACATTAGGGGGGTACCAGAAGAAGAAGAGAGAAAGCAAGGAATTGAAAACTTATTTGAAGAAATAATGACAGAAAATTTCCCTAACCTAAAGGAAATAGACATACAAGCCCAGAATAGACAGAGAGTCCCAAACAAGATGAACCCAAAGAGGCCCACAACAACACACATCATAATTAAAATGCCGAAGGTTAAAGACTAAGAGAGAATCTTAAAAGCAGCTAGAGAAAAGCAGTTAGTTACCGACCAGGGAGCCCCTATAGGAATGGCAGCTGATTTCTCAACAGGAACTTTGCAGGCCAGAAGGGATTGCAGGAAATATTCAAAGTGATGAAAAGCAAGGACCTACAACTAAGATTATTCTACCCAGCGAAGCTATCATTTACAATTGAAGTACAGAGGATTGAAGTTGTTTTTTGTGGTGTCTTTGTCTGATTTTGGGATCAGGGTGATAGTGGCCTCATAAAAAGTGTTTGGGAGCCTTCCCTCCTTCTGTATTTTTTGGAAGAGCTTGAGGAGAATGGGTGATAATTCTTTTTTGAACGTTTTGCAAAATTCACCTGTAAAGCCATCTGGTCCAGGGCTTTTGTTTGTTGGGAGATTGTTGATTACTGATTCAATTTCCGTGGTGGTAATCAGTCTATTCAGGTTTTCTGTTTCTTCTTGAGTTAGCCTTGGAAGGTTGTACGCCTCTAGAAAATTGTCCATTTCTTCCAGATTGTCAGATTTGTTGACATATAGTTGCTCATAGTAATTTCTTAAAATTTTTGTGGCCGGCCCGGTGGCTCAGACGGTTGGAGCTCCATGCTCCTAACTCCGAAGGCTGCCGGTTTGATTCCCACATGGGCCAGTGGGCTCTCAACCACAAGGTTGCCAGTTCAATTCCTCGAGTCCCACAAGGGATGGTGGGCAGCGCCCCCTGCAACTAAGATTGAACACAGCACCTTGAAATGAGCTGCCGCTGAGCTCCCGGGTGGCTCAGTTGGTTGGAGTGCGTCCTCTCAAACACAAGGTTGCCGGTTCAACTCCCGCAAGGGATGGTGGGCTGCGCCCCCTGCAACTAGAAACGGCAACTGGACCTGGAGCTGAGCTGCGCCCTCCACAACTAAGACTGAAAGGACAACAACTTGAAGCTGAACGGCACCCTCCACAACTAAGACTGAAAAGACAACAACTTGACTTGGAAAACAGGCCTGGAAGTACACACTGTTCCCCAATAAAGTCCTGTTCCCCTTCCCCAATAAAAAAATCTAAAAAAAAAAAAACAAAAACCTTTTTGTATTTCTGTGGTGTTCATTGTCACTTCTCCTCTTTCATTTCTGATTTTATTAATTTGGGTCCTCTCTCTCTCTTTTTTAATGAGTCTGGCTAAAGGTTTGTCGATTTTGTTTATCTTCTCTAAGAACTAAGTCTTGGATTCATTGATCTTTTGTATTGTTTTTCTGGTTTCTATTTCATTTATTTTTGCTCTGATCTTTATCATCTCCTTCCTTGTGCTCCCTTTGGGCTTATTTTGCCGTTCTTTTTCCAGATCCCTTAAGTGTGAAGATAAACTGTTGATTAGTGCTGTTTCTTGTTTCTTTAGGTAGGCCTGCAAAGCTATGAATTTCCCTCTTAGGACTGCTTTCACGGCATCCCATAGATTTTGGGTCGTCGTGTTTTCATTTTTCTTTGTCTCGAGATATCTTTTGATTTCTTCCTTGATCTCCTGGTTGACCCATTCATTATTTAGTAACATGTTATTCAGCCTCCATGAATTGGTGTGTCTTCCAGTTTTTTTCCTGTAGTTCATTTCTAGCTTCATAGCACTGTGATCAGAGAAGACAATTGGTATGATTTCAATTTTCTTAAATTTATCAAGACTTGTTTTGTGGCCTAACGTGGTCTATCTTGGAAAATGTTCCATGTGCACTTGAGAAAAACGTGTATTTTGCAGCATTGGGGTGAAATGTTCTGAAAATATCAATTAAATCCAAGTGGTCCAATGTATCATTTAAGGCTGTTTGTTTCCATATTGATTTTCTGTCTGGAAGACCTGTCCCTTGTTGTCAGAGGTGTGTTGAAGTCCCCTACTATGATAGTGTTACTGTTGATCTCTGTCTTTATGTCAGTCAGTACATGTTTTATATATTTAGGTGCTCCTATGTTGGGTGCATAGATGTTTACTAGGGTTATGTCCTCTTGTCGGATCGATCCCTTTATTATTATATAGTGCCCATCTTTATCTTTTAATATGTTCTTCATTTTAAAGTCTATTTTGTCAGATATAAGTATTGCAACTCCAGCTTTTTTCTCATTTCCATTTGCATGAAATATCTTACTCCAACCCTTCACTTTCAGCCTGTGTGTGTCTTTTGTTCTGAGGTGAGTCTCTTGTATACAGCATATACAAGGGTCTTGCTTTCTTATCCACTCATCCACCCTATGTCTATTGATTGGAGCATTTAATCCGTTTACATTTAAAGTGATTATTGATAGGTACATAGTTATTGCCATTTTTAAATTTGTAGTTAGATTGTTTTGATCTTTCTTCTATTTACAGAAGTCCTTTTAGTATTTTTTGCAATGCTGGCTTGGTGGTAATAAATTCCTTTAGCTTATTTTTTTCTGGAAAGCTCTTTATCTCTCCATCAACTTTAAATGATAGCCTTGCTGGATAAAGCAATCTAGGTTGTAGGCCTTTGTTTTCCATCACTTTGAGTATCTCCTCCCACTCCCTCCCGGCCTTCAATGTTTCTGTAGAAAAGTCATTTGATAGTCTTATGGGAGTTCCCTTGTATGTAACCCTCTGTCTTTCTCTTGCTGCTTTTAGGATTCTCTCTTTGTCTTTAAGCTTTGCCATTTTAAATACAATGTGTCTTGGTGTGGACCTGTTTGGGTTTATCCTGGTTGGAACTCTCTGCACTTCCTGGGCTTGTATGTTGGTTTCCTTCATCAGGTTGGGGAAGTTTTCGGACATTATTACTTCAAATATGTTCTCAATCCCTTGCTTACTCTCTTCACCTTCTGGTAATCCTATGATGCACATGTTGTTGCGCTTGATGTTATCCCAGAGGTCTCTTAAGCCATCCTCATTGTTTTTTATTCTTTTTTCTTTCTGTTTTTCTGTTTGGGTGATCTCTGCTACCTTGTCTTCTAAGTCGCTGATTCGATCCTCTGCTTCATCTAACCTGCTGGTAATTCCTTCAAGTGAGTTCTTAATTTCGGTAATTGTGTTCTTTAGTTCTAACTGGTTGTTCGTTATGATTTCTACATCCTTCTTTATGTCTTCTCTAAGCTCCTTAAACATTCTTATCACCAGTGTTCTGAACTCTGTCTCTGAAAGGTTGGTTACCTCTGCTTCATTTGGTTCCAGTTGTGGAGGTTTCTTCTGTTCTTTTATTTGGGACGTGTTTCTTTGTTTCCCCATTCTGGCTGACTCTCTGTGTTTGCTTTGATGTATTAGGTAGATCCCCTAGAGTTCTTAGTTCTTGCTAGGTTATCTTATGTAGTATGTATCCTTTATATTTGACTTGCACTACTTCGTTCTTCTCCTCTGCGTGTGCTCCAAAGGTGACTCTTGTGTTATGTATATTGTCCTGTTCAAGAAGGTCTTTAATTGCTTTTTGCTTGTGAGTAGGTGGGGTTAACTCCTAGGCTGACTCGTTGTGAGACTTGGCTCTGCCCACCGCAGGGCGTTCTGCTGCGTGAGGGTTGACCACTTAAATATGGTTTGGCCTCTATGGGCTCTTATGCCTAAAGAGAATTCTCTCTGGGTGTGTGACTTGTAGGTCAAACCCGGTGGTACTCTGGTTTGGTCTGGAGTTGGCCTCTGGATATCTTGTGCCTCTTAAGCTGGGCCCTGATAGGGCAATTTCAGAACAAAGCAAATCACCAAGCACAACAACAACAAAGAAAAAAATCAAATACATTCCTGTGTAAAAATAACCCGATAACCCCCACTCGACACAGGTAAAGATATCAAAAATATAAAGACAAAACACAACAAAACAAAACAAAGCAAAACAAAAAGCAGCGCCAGTCTTGGCTTAAGCCCACCAAGTAATGTCCAGGTTGTCCTCTGCTGTACCAAAGAGCCCCCTGCTTATTGCGCAGGCAGAGCCAGTCACCTGGTGCCCAGAGTGACTTTGGGACTGTAGATTTAAATGTGTGGGCATGAGGGGTCTGGATGATAGCTTTTACAAAGTCAGTGCAGTTTCTGCCCTTGCCTGCACATATGCACACTGAGAGTAGCACCACCAGCCCCGTGTCCAGTACTCCTGAGTCCTAGGGCACTTCTTCAGTGTGTGCGTGTATGGGGTGGGGTGCGGGCGGGAGATTTCTGAGCTGCTGAAAGCCCAGAGCTGCGTCTGCCACTTACTGCTGATCCTTGGGAGTGCCTCCGCAGTTGCACTTGCCCCGCCCTAGGCAGGCCAGAAAGGGTGGGGGCTGGGGGTGGAGGAGTCTCTTCTCTCCTAGCCCAGCCAAAATCACACTCTTCCCAGTCTCTTCCTTGGGTCAGGGCTGCCTGGCAGTCTTCCCAGAGCCTGAGCACTACTACGGCTCCTCTGTAATCTGACACTACTCCTCAGTTCAGGGGTCAGTTTAAGTCTCTGGAAGGGCGGGGGTAGGATTGGAAGGGGGGGGGGAGGGGGGTGGGGCCCAGGTATGGAGTCTGTGTTCTTTGTCCGCCCTAGGGCGCACTGGCCGCCCTCCCGGTGGGAGAGATCAGCCGTGGGACGCAGGGAAAGAGCCAACCTCCTGGTCTCTGTGCTCTCTGTTCTGCCCTGGGATCCCGTGCGTGCCCACAACTGCGGGTGCTACTTCGCTGCTGCCGCCGCTGCCGCAACTGGCCGGGACCCCGCCGCGGGCCCGCGCGTTTTCACTCAGCTCTCTTCCTTCCTTCCCCTGCTCACCCAATTAGCGCACCTTCAAGTAATCCTTCCACGAGTCTCTTAGCTGTTCTGTGTGATGAGCAAAGATTTCTTTGATGGGTTATAGGTCCCGTTTGTAATAAGATCTGGAAGAGAACTCAGAAAGTGCGCCCTGCTGCCGCCATTCCTATGACGTCATCCCCCTTAAATTATTTTTTTACAGACTATTTTTTGGGGCAGTTTTATGTTCACAGAAAAATTAAGAGGAAGGTACAGAGATTTCCCATATACTCCCTGACCCCACACATGCATGTCCTCCCTCATTATTGACACCCCCACTAGAGTGGTACATTTGTTACAATTGATGAACCTACATTGACATATCATTTCACCCAAGGTCCATAATTTATAGGGTTTAATTTTGATGGTGTATCTTCTATGAGTTTGGTTAAATGTGTAATGACATGTATCCATCATTATGGTATAATACAGAGTATTTTCACTGTCCTAAAAATCCTCTGTGTTCTGCCTACTTATCCTTCCCTGACTACCATCTTCTGGCAACCACTGATCTGTTTAGTATCTCCATAGTTTTGCCTTTTCCAGAATGTCATATAGCTGGAATCATAGAGTATATAGGCTTTTTATATTGGCTTCTTTCACTTAGAAATATTTATTTACGTTTCCTTCATTTATCTTTATGGCTTCATTGCTCATTTCTTTTTAGTGCCAAATAATATCCCATTGCCTACTGAAGGACATCTTGGTTGTTTGCAAGTTTTGGCAATTATGAATAAAGTTCCTCTAAACATTTGTGTGCAGCATTTTGTGTGGACATAACTTTTCAACTTCTTTGGGTAAATACCAAGGAACATGATGGCTGGATTGTATGGTAAGAGTCTGTTTAGTTTGGTAAGAAACCTCCAAACTGTCTTCGAAAGTGGCTGTACCATTTTGCATTCTGTTGAGTAATGAATGAGAGTTCCTGTTCCACATCCTCACCAGCATTTGGTGTTGTCAGTACTTTGGATTATGGCCATTCTAATATGTATGTGGTAGGTCAATTCTTTTTAAATTATTTTTTTCTGAAGCTCCCTGCCCACATAGTTGAAAGAGGTACTATTTCTGAGTCATCGAGTAATGAAGAACTGAAGAAATTAAACTGCTTCAATAGTAACCAGTTTCTGAGTACCACTAACAGGTCTACTATGACCAAAATTAATAAAAGATTCATGGTTTAAAACTACTTTTTAAATTATTTTTGGTAAATTATAGTTAAAGACAAACTATTAAACCAAATGATAAGAAAATACTATTTCTTAATTTTTATACCCATAAACATATTTGTGTGCTGAGATTGTTAAATTCAAGTGCTAAAGTAATTCTAAAGCTGCTTATCAACTTACTAATTAATAGATAGAAATTGCTTTTGGTACAGATTAGATAAAATTAATTATAAATCTGATTTGAATTCTTCATATTTAGTTTTTTAAAAGATACTTTAAACTTGGCAGAATTCTTTATGAGTGTAGTTGTAGTGTTAGAAATATAAGAAAACATCTCAAGGTATAGTTCTAGTGTATTTGTTGAATTCTAGAGACCATGGGTCTGCCTGAAGTAGGAATGTGGTGGGGAGATAAAGGAGAAGACCTATTAGAAGAGATGACACTGACCTGCATCTTGAAGAATGAGCAGGATCCTTGGTTTTCTTTCTATGCCTGCACAGACAGTAGGGGATAAAATCCAGGATTTTGGATTCGTGTTCCCTTTACCGACCTCTACACTGAATATGAAAATGTTGCTTGTAGAACTTTAAAAGCATCTCTGGTATTCCTTAAACACACACACACACACACACACACACACACACACACACACACACACACACTTCTCTTTTCTAGATTTTTTTCCTAACTAGGGCAGATTTGGAAAGATGAAGAGGAAATACTAAAAATAAATTTCCCCAATTAGTGATAGCGAAACACATATGGGAAGACAGAAATAGTTTCTATGGCCCAAAGCAAAACTGTGATGCAAAGTGAACTCCCCAAGTGCATGGAGTAATTAGAAACAGCCACAAAAATATACTCAAGACACTAATGGAACAACTGCTGAACTTGGTGTTAATGACACATAGGGGACTTTGGAGAGGTGGTTATGGTCTTTTAACTTTTTAGAATCTGTAGATATTGAGGAACTGACTCTGAGATTGATTCTGTCTGTTATTTTTCACAAAGGCGTGGGTGCTGGGTTCCCTTTTGGAAAATCAGAAATTCTGGATTTTTAAAAAGAAATTCCAAGGAGGGGATTGTTATCAGAATTGCACATTTCGTGAAGCCCAGAGGCAAATAGTTAGGTCCTCCTCCTCAGCTGGCAGAGATTTTGCTTTTGATCCCAGCATGTAGAGAAGAGTCACCTGTGGGCTGTGGGCACTGATGAGACGGCACAAGCGACTGCCAAGATCAGACTGCAAATATCATCACTTTGGCTTCAACCCAAATGACCAGCTGGTTACCCTGCCTTGGAAATTTGGGCTGCAGCTCAGCCAGCTGGACAGGTGCTTCTGCCAGGCTGCTTTCCCTGACCATGGTGGCCGCCAGACCCACTGCGTTGGAGCGAGAGCGCATCCCCTGATCTGACCTGAAGGGCATCTCCTCAATGCTGCTGCCAATTCCCCTTTTCTCACTGGCTTCCATGTTTGTTTATGATCCCAAACATTCAAGTTTCTCTTCCCTCTTTCCTATTCCCAGTGCAGATAACAACCAATGTACATGGATGTGAGTAGTGGTTGATGAAATGCTACACTATTCTGTACTGGTCTATAGCTAGTGCCTGAGCCCCCGAATGCCCGTTCACTGACAGGCACCTCTCCAGGGGCTCTTGGACCTTCCTAGAGTCCAAGGGGTGAAGGGTCATGCCTGGCATGGCAGGGAATTCAGGCCCTCAGCACTGTCTGTCAGATGATTGGCCTGCGTCTACCCCACATGGTTGCTCAATGTTAAGAACTTAACCTCTGCCCACACCTATTATTTCTTTCTTTTTGTTTCCCTTACTGACTCTTAATTTCTTACCTACTCCCCCCAAATTCTGCTTTTGGCCATCCCCTTTTCCCACACTGGCTCAAACAACATGCAAGCCAGGACTCTTTCCTCTCAGAATCCTGTGTTTACTCTTCTCCCTACCACACTGTTGGACAGCCGCCTTCCTCTGCCTTAGTCCGGGCAGCCCGTGGTTCGACAACACCCACCACCCAAGGGGCACTCTGATCAGGGATGGTGCTGTCTGCCTCCCTCCGGTGGAGGACCCTGAGGATGTTAACCAGAAAGCCTGTCATTCACAACACAGCCAGACTCCCAAGGTTTTTGAGAATTGTTTTCTTTAATGTTTCTACTCAGACTGCTCAAAGATGGAGCACCCACAACGACCCTTTTTCTTCCTGCCTGCCAATCAACTTACAGAAAAAAAAAAAGAAACCAAGACTTGTCAGATGTGTGTGCTTTCAGATGGTTCACAGCTCTCGTCAAATATCTATGCAAATCACTAACTAAAAGTCTCAAATTATTCTGATGCTAGCGATCCTTAGATTCCCACCTTTGGAGAATATGAATTCAGAACTTATAATCTTTTGATAACTGAAGCAGTTGCAATTTCAAAAGTGAAGTAAATGAATGAACACACATTTCCTGAGTGGTTACGCCCACGTGTGAGATTCTGTGTGTACTTAGATGACACAGTACGGGATGAGGTCTCTCATGGAGTTTGAGTTTAGAGAAAGAGGAACTATAATCTAACTGGAGGCTTGGAGGAAAGTCAAAAATGGCAGAAGAAGACAGAAAAAAATCCTGGCAGAGGATGGAGATATCCTCTGGGAGAGTCAAGGAACATGTGATGAAAGGAGGTTCTAGACTGGGGGGAAGGGGCCAAGTGGATTTGACTCTTAGCTTTACGAAGGACAAGTTGTGTCAGCTCACTATACGAGTACCTCAGTTCCCTCGACTGTAAAATGAAAGGAATCATGCCTACCTCATAAGATTGTCATGAGAATTACATGAGACAATGCTCATAAAGCCCCTGGACCGTGGAAAATGTGGAATTAGCAGAAGCCACTGTTGTGTAAGTTTCATGAAGGAGACAGCATTTGACCTGACCCTAAAGTCAAGGTGGGATATGAACATGTGAATGTGGGGTGTTCATGTAGCGTTGGGGTCCAGAGATGAACAAGGCACAGTTCTTACCAGCAAAACGCTTCTAAAGAAATGACAAAACCCACTTTTGGGGGCTGAAAAGGCTTAGTGATGCCAAATTTTTATATTTCTCTTTAAATGAAGTAGGCCTTGGAAACAAATACTAAAGAAGGCTCCTAATGAAAAAAGACAAAGCACACAGGTGTGCATTGTGGGAAGAACAGTTGACCCATGGGTCTAAAGGTATCTATTTATAGGTGCGCAAATGACGTTTGTGGAAAGACGTATTTGCTCAGAGGGACATTTCTCCCCAAGATGGCTAGATGGCGATAGAAGCACACAAAAGCAGTGAGAATATTTGTGTCAGTGTTGTCTGTGCAGCTGACAGGCGGGTCCTGGGGCCTGCTCAGCTCACCTGTAGCATGCATTTCCCACGTGCTCATCGTCTCGTCCCTTCCTGCCTTTCTCTTTTCAAGTATTTCCTGAAAGACTAACATATTTCAAGCTTGCAAGGCACTAAGGAGCAGAAATATATGGAAAACTATAGAAATACTATGTCTTAAACATATAGCATTAACCTGTTAGGATGTCACGTTTGAGAAATGTGTACCTGTTGAACCCTTGAAGGTCCCCTTATAACTCATATCTATCTAAATACCGTTCAAAATTTTTGGGGACTAGCCTCAACTTGAGGCAAGAAACAAAACAAAACAAAACAAAAACCAAAAACAACGCAGCAGTGAAGTACAGAAAGAGGATGGCGTTGCCATCACACAGTTCCGGGTTCAGTTTCGAGCAGCAGCACGAACAACTACATGACCACACACAAGTTGTTTAATCTCTCTGAGCATTGGGTTCTACCACTGTAAAAGGTAATAAATAATTGTATATATGCAGTATATGGCAGTTAGTATGTGTTCCACAGATGTTAGCTCCTTGCAGTCTGTTTTCGAGTGTAGGAGAAGAACTGCATTGTGGAGAAGGGAGGGAAGTGTCTGAGCCAACCTGCAGCCACGTTCTCCACATGCTTCATGGGGCAGATGCCCGTGGACAAAAGGCAGTGTCTATATGGACACAGCTCTATACACAGGGAACATCAATTAACTAAAATGCCTCAAAACACTTGAAACTTTAGGGGAAAAAAATCAAGATAGTCTGAAATATGCTTATGACTAGGTGAGGAGAAGTGTTTGATCCAACAGATATTTCTTAAGTGCTCAATACATGTGTGGCACAGGGCCAGGGAAGAGGAGACTTATGACAAACTGGGACAGGAAACTGGCTGAGTGCAGAAGCTTCATAAGCAATGGTGTGACACCTGGGCAAAGACAGTGAGGAGAGGAGAAAAGAGACAATGGAGTAAGGATGTCTGCTCCCTTGCTTCATATGGCCTATTAATAGTTTATGTCAACTGGTTGCTGGGTAATTGGGTTTGATGGCTCAGCCTGGAGTTGATTGACATGTGAGCTAAGAGGGGCTCCCAGGGGAATCTTAAACTTGATTTAATCACAGTGAATTTTACATGTAGTAAAGTATTATATGAACTGCAGGTGTCCCAGATAACTTCAGCGATGGGTTTATTTTGAGGATGTTAAGTTTGCTCTTAGAACAAGGGTGGGATGTGTAAGAAGGGGCCTGGGCTCTGGATAGTCAGTTGACCGCAAGTCCAATTTTGTTTCTTATTACTGATAGGACTTTAGATAAGCAACTTATGACTTCTAAAACAGTGCTTGTTACAGAGTTTTAGGATGCCACCTGTCATGTCAGGGATGGATGCACTGCCATGGAGGCTAGCTTTTCCATCTCGCCTGGGGAGCAGAGAATGCTGTCTGCTCCCTCATCCCATAAACGAAGTAGCCAAGCCAAGACTGGCTCTCCAGGACGCTGTCTGCACCGCCTCCCCAGCTCCTGCAACTCAGTGGGAGTGTAAGGGGTGTAGGTTGTGAACTCAGTCACAGCTGGGTTGCCGGCAGCGACGCCCCCGGGGCCCAAAGTTTGCTCATACTTTACCTTTTGCTTCATGATGGGCTGGGCTTGGGGGTTGGGAACTACATTGTCTCCACTGGAGTCCTCGCCTCTGCCTCAGAGTCTCCACTGTGGGGCCCCTCCTCTAACAGGCAGACCCGAGCTTCCAGTGCCTCCCACTGGGACACCTGGTCCGGCACCTGAGCTATTTTATTAAGCGCGTCCTCCATGTTATGATGCAAGGTGGTGAGGAACATCCAGCCCCTGCGGCTGGCTGTACCCTGTGCCTCCTTCGGCAGCCGCTCAGCCAGAGCCTGCAGGGCCCTCTCCACGCTGGCCGGAGAGCCATCCATGTCCTCCCACCCCTCCCGGGGGGTCCAGCTTCTGAGAACAGTGGCTCCTGGGTACCACACACTGTGTGGGGGCCACACGTCCTCCTGCCCAGAGTCAGACTCCATTCCTACCGGGCCAGAATCCTGCTCGCCGTGCCAGGCAGCCGACTGGGTGGAGGCCTCGGTGTAAAATGTCCGCCACCCTTGGGGCCTATGGCAGCAGCAGACTACCAAAGAGCAGGCGACACCTGTCATGGCCAACAGGGTGGTGTGCCATCCGGAGGCTCGAGTCTCCCAGGCAGACGGCGCCTCCCGTTCCCTGCGCAGCTCCTCACGGGCCTCCCGAAGCTGAGCTTTCACACGCACAAACTGCTCTACCATCCTTTGGAGAAATTTGCCTGGTACCATACCCTGCTCGCTATGCCACGTGTCATGCAGGGTCTCTGGTCCCGCTCCCCACTTAAGGACACAGTATATGGTGAGGCCAAAAAGGAACACCAACGGCGCCATAGATAGGGTGGTCATACCACTATATTCTCGCTGGAGGCCGGACGAGACACACGAAGCAGGATCCACACGATCCACAATCCACTGTCCACTTTTTTGCCTGCCAACCAACCAACCAACCCAGCCAGGGCAGTTATATCAGTAGCTAATTGGCTAACTGGTTACAGCTGATGGCCAACTACTACCCGAGCCAGCACCTTTCCATGTGAGGCCGAGAGCCTGGAACTGCTCTCTGGGACTCTGTCCCCACACCCTCCAAGATTTTTGCCCCCTGGTGTGCACTCCCTGGATAATCCTCTTCCCTGAGTGTGGTGGAACCTGTGAATACAGTGGAACATAACACCTGTGATTATCTTATGTTTTACGGCAAAGGTGAAGGGATTATGCAGAAGTAATCAAGATACCAAATCAGTTGATTTTGAGTTAATAAAAGGGAGAATATCCCGGGTGGGCCTGACCTAATCAGGAAATCTTTTGAAGGGTCTAGAGGTCAGAGACAGAAGTCAGAGTCTCCTGATGGCCTTGAAGAAGCAAACTGCCATGGTGTGGAGAAGACCACATACTATAGAACAGCCCTGGCTAACAGCCAGCAAAAAAAGAGACCTCAGTGCAACAATCACAGGAAACTTTGGCTGTCATTTCAGGGGCAGGCCATCTTGGAGGGGCCACAAGCAGTGGGCTTGAAAGAAGACATGGATGAGATGACATCATAGCCCAGCTGACGTTTTGATTGAAGCCTTGTGAGGCCCTAAGCAGAGGACCCAGTTAAGCCATGCTGGACTCCTGACCCCTGGAAATGTATTGATTTAGCTATTAAGTTTGTGGTAATTCGTTATACAGCAGTTGAAAACTAACTCAGGACTTATGTTACTTACTTTGCAGGGTTGTTATGAGGATTAGAAAAGAGGTACATAAAGCACTTGGCATGTAGGAGACTACTAATAAATGGTAGCTTTTAGTCACATAATGCATAATTATCCCTTTTTTTTTTTAAGAAAACATCTCTCTTGTTTGAATGGATCTTGTAAAATGCTAAGAATTGCTGAGAGGATTTAATAAAATAATGTGTGTAACATGTTCTAGGGCACCGTCTGGCGTACATTGAACAGTAAGTGAACAGTGACAATGGTGACTGGCAATGATGATTATTTTATCCTGGTGAAAATTAGGCACATTTCTCATCAGGACATGGATCTGTTTCTTAAAACCACTTTTGACTTGCTTCACAAGTAGCTCTTCTTGCAGAAGTAGCAGAGACCATTACTGAATCATATAGTAAGTAGACATGAACCTTAGATAAAATCTGGTCTAATGTCTTCAGTTTCCAAATGAAAACAACAACAACACCTGAACCTGAAGTTGGCTTGTTAAATGCCACAAAGCATATTAGTAGCAGAATCAGGAATAGGATTCAGGTATCTTGATGCCACAGCCATTTCCATGAAACCATATGTTAATTTGTCTTCTGAAATTTTCCCTCTATGTAAGAATTAGTGCCATCTCAGCTCACAAAGTATCAGTCTTCCCTTGTAAAACTCACCCTGCACATAATTTATTAGTCATTCAGTAGTCATGAACATTTATTTCCAGCTGCTTCTTCTGAAGAAGTTACTATTGATCTTAATTCATTGAATTAATGAGTGTTTACTTTGTGATACATTTGGAATCAAGCTTGCTCACCTGCAGCCCTGAATTGCTCTAAAATTATACGTAAGTTCATTGTAAGCTTATTTGTATAATAGCCCTATAAGTAAGTGCTGCTGTGACTACCATTTTATAGGTGAGGAAATTGAGACATATAGAAGTTCAGGGACTTACTGGACCAAACAACTACTAGTAAGGGATGGAGTTGGGATTTGTACAGAGCTTGCTGGCCGCCACTGTGAACTTCTTTCCACTTTTAATTAGACTGCTACCCAGAAGCAGGTTTGGGATGATGATGATGATGACGATGATGAGACAAAAATATCTCCCTTCAGCCCCATCACTCATAACTCTGCAGGGTCTGGGCTCATGTGTCCTCCATCCTCAGAGCCAATAGCATGAAAGTTCCCAGCTAGAGATGAGTGAGCGCGGAAGCAAATTTTACCTTCAGGAAAGTGGTCTTGTTGCAGGGCCTCCTGAAGGGCTGTTCACTCTTGTCCAAAGGCGCCTCAGTATTTTCGCCTTCCCCTTCCACCTGCAGCTTTGAAGAGAGAAATCTTAAACCCCTTCTCTCATCTACCGCTGTGGTGTTGAAGCCCCTGAGACGGTCCTTGCAGTGGTGCTGCTAGCACCCCAGCTGGTTTCAATTTGGTGTTGAAATAGTTTCGCAGATTTTTAGCTCCCTTCTCATCAGAATTATCCTTTTTCTTTGGCAGATGTCTCAGAAACTCGGTCAGACACTGACAGCAGCCTAGATCCCAGCGATTGCACCCCCCCATCTTGGTCCCTCTCCAGTAATGACCATGTCTCTACAGGGCTCAGCTGGGATTTAGCTGTAAGGAGTGTTAAGCTTGTGAGCAGGAACAGGTGTTTCTTCGGGGTTCCTGTATTTGTAGTGAGAACAGGAAACAAGCCCCCAAGGAAAGACCACTGAGGATAGAGGAGAATCTTGCAGGCAGCACAAAGTGTAAAGCCCTGCAGTTTATAAACTCCCTCCTACCATAGGGCCCGTTCTCAGGGGACACCACGTGCAAGTCCTGGATTTATGGATTTGGAGTCCCAGGAACAGGGAGAGAGTATGTGAAAAACAACTGAGATGCTCTTGTCCTGTTAAGTTGGGATGGAAAAACCTATGCTTTAAGAACTGCACCCTGAGAAATGCAAAGTGAATGAGTGCTCTCTGCAGTGAGTACATCAAAATGAATGCCCATGAGAAAGAGACCAGGTTGGAGGCAAATACAAGAGCCCAACCAAAAAAAGAAAGTTCAGGATCATCACTGGGATAGGGTTAAGGTCAGAATCCAGCTGCAGCTGGATATTATATCAGTTTTCCATATGTATTAGCTTTAAATTAACCATTGGCAAATGGTAGTTTGCTCATTCCATTAGGTTGTAAACTAATCTCCATGTTGTTGTCAGCAAACCCTGTGTCTGAAGAACCTGTGCAGACCATCATGTCGATAGGCCCACCACGCACTGTCTGTAGACTGAATTGTACACAATATAAGAGGGTGCTGCTGTGATCTATACAACACAAAATTAACTTTACAATGTTACCAAATTTAGTTTCTTGTCCAAAGTATTTTTAAAATAAACGAGGCAAGTACTATTAATGGGGTCTATGAAAGTTTTTTGATGTGGTGATGTCTCATACCTGAAAAGGCAAGGAGCCATTGCCTCACAGGGCTAGTTGAGCAGGCTCCCTTAACCAGGTAGATTGCCATTTGCCATTTGGGCAGCCGCCACCACCACTGCTAACCTATACTAAGGACAAGCTAAGCCACCTCTCCCCTGAGTCTGCATCTATATCCAACAGCTCCTTAGCAACTGGTATAACCATAAGGTCAGGCTCCTTGCATGGCATCTAAGACATCTGATCCCTCCTCCCAGGCCTAGAAGTTGCCAAGATAAACCATAAAAGCATATTTTTAAATGACATAATTAAAATGAATTTATGAAATTTGTTATACAAATAAACAGAAATATATTTCTATGTTAATGTTGAATTGATTAGTTCCCTACGATAGTGGTGATAAGTAAGCAGTTAGTGAAAAAAACAACAACAAACACATTAACATTGACTCTAAATAGCTTTGGAACTAAAACCAAGGCTAGCCTGCAGCAGGCGGGGTTTTGTAAAGTATAAACTGGATGGGAGATAGTTGGAGCTACCAATAAGCTGTTTTTCTTTTCAACCAAACATGAATGTGAGGGGAAGCAGAGTTTGCCACCCCAAAATATATCTTTTTTGGATATTATTTTAAGCAGGTTATTTTTACGAAACAAACGATTCGGGAAAAAACTTTGGCCTTCCGCCTAACTGCCCAAAAGAATTTAGGTAGACTTCCTGTTCCTGGAAGGGAGATATCATTACAGATAACTAAAGTTCAATGTGAGCTACTGTGATGGGGGAAACCTAGCAAGGCCTGTTTGATTCAAGTCCTCTTCATGTCCCATTATCAAAGATGGCCCAACAAACGTTTATCCACCAAACAGTGCTTTTCTATCTGCATGTGAATTGCCCTGCTGCCCTTTGACACCACAAACCCCTCTTCTCTGCAGCTCACAATGGCATATAAGCCTCAACTGCCTGACTTGTCCTCGGGTCCCATATTCATATGGAATCCCCGCATGTACATATGGAATAAATTTGGTAATTATCTCTCATCAGTCAGTGCCATGTCAGTTTGATTACTAGACCAGCCAGAAGAACTTATAAAGGTAGGAGGAACATTTTTTTTCCTCCCCCACAAATGATACATTTTAAGTTGTTTCTGCTCCCAGGGTGTAGCTCGTATCTCCCACGTAAGCTGTTTCTCCTCTCCACACAGTCCATGAGACTGAGCAGGCCCTTGACCGTTACTGAGATTCCCCTAGTTCTGCCCTGTACCTCGAAGTCTAAGCTTTTGGGGTAGACTTGCCTATATGAGGTATTTCATTAAACAAACTGTTACTGAGCATCCCTTGGTCAGGGCATTTGGAAATAGGAGGCGCTAATACTCTGGGCCTTTTCTTCCCATCATTCCATCCCCTGTTGGTATCTCCTCCTCCTCTTGCATTTGGGCCTCCTGTGCTCTGTCATCTTCTTCTCATCCAGCCTTACCCTCCTCCACCAACAGTGCTGCAATGAGTAAAAGAACCAGGAGTTCAATATGTATGTTTTTTATCAAAGGTATTTAATTTAAAAACTTTTTCTATTACTGTGGATAAAAATGTCCTTACGCTCAGTTGTGCTGGTGGGAGAGAGAATGTAATCTCCACAATTACTAACTTTCTCTTTCTATGTGTCCAGTGTATAAAACTTAAGTGAATAATAGTGAAGATAACAACTTTGTGGGTGTTATTCTGTCCTGAGTATGTGAACAGAACGTTTTATGTCAGTCTCAGCCTATTGACAGTGATGCTTATCAGCTAGGAATGCCTGGGGCACTTGCCTGGGCCCATCCTACTTGTGGCAGCCCAAACAGACATTTGGACCAGCACTTGCAGTTCTTATGATTGCAAGACTCAAGTTGACAACCACCAGGGAACTTTGAAAAAAACAAGGTTATTACTCACAGGTTCTGGAGGTTTACACAGTACGCCTGGGTCCACACAGCCAGGTTACAGGTAAGAGAGAGGGAAAGAGCACAGACCTGGGATTCTGCTTTTATTGGGGTTGAAGATGGGGTACCTAGGGATTTGTAGGTTGGTGAATTTAAAGCATAAAAGTGGGAATGAAAGTGCGGGAGGGAAAAAGCAGGGTCACTCAAGTGATCAGTTATCTTGGTCACCCAGGACTTTCTAAAAGGAAAACTGCCTGGTGAGGTGGCCTGGCTTTTTATCTAGTTGTCTAGTGGGCAATATATTTATTAGAGATAACTGTCTTTGAAGTAGAGACCTCAGTAATCAAAAGCATAATGTTAGGCACTCAGATCACAAACAAAAAAGTTAATTGTCAGGTGCTTGTGTTACACAGCACACCTCCTTCCTTCATGGCTGTGACCCTACAAGGCAAGAATTACCTCCATTTTGTGGAAGAGGAAGTAAGGCCTAATGAGGTTAAGAGTGTGCTCCAAACAACCCCAGGACGGGAAATCGCAGCTGCCCCACCCCGCACTTCTAGTTCCCTTTAAATTGTTCGTTTCTTTTCTCAGTAGCATTGATTGCTTTCTCATTACTTTTGTAACTTTCTTATTTATTAGGTTTATTGCATATAGTCTGTCCCCCTGCTTCTTCCTCACCTCATCTCAAGAATCCACCTGCCCTAGAACGGCAGAAATTTTTGTTGGTTATCCTCACTGGCGTATCCCAATAGTATAGAGGAGTGCCTGTCACAGAGGAGACACTGAATGAACATTTGTAAATGAATGAACAAAAGCAGCTAAGGCAAGATGTCCAGCAAGGTATTTTACTCCAACTTTAATGCCAATTTAGGTATCACCCAAAGCCATTTAAAAAATTTTAAGTATAAAGACATTCAATTCATCTCTTTTGTGTTGAGTGAGCAAACAGTGTTTGGAGATTTATGCAGATAAAGCAAGCCATGTGGCTTTTATCTGAACCAACTCACTGGGCAGCTTAGGATTCCTTTTTACCCATCTGATGCAGAGAGATGTGTAGGTGCTGATAGATGCAGAAATCCATACTCATTACAAGAGTTGAGCTACTCAAACACCATTATGGAATGCATTAGTTTTGCTACCTAGGGAATCACGTCAGTGTAATCTTCAAGACACACTTATGGGTATTTCCTTCATTTGTCAATGAATTTTCCATATGACTGCTGGCTTCATCTATGTTTCTGCTCCCAGACAGTCACATTTATAAACACCGACATGTCCGTCACCTCTTCTCCAGCCCTCCCTGCCAACTGCCTTCCAAAAATGAACCTGACTTTGTGATTTAAACACATGTTTATTTGCATGCATGTCTTGTGCCATTTTTCTGTATGCTCCTTATATGGGATTGTTCTAGCATTTTTCTAGATCTCTGTATGTGGGATTCTATGTCTGCTTCAATGCTGTCTTACTCATACATACCTAATTATTTCCTCCATTCATACAGTAGTTTGTTGATCTCAAAAGATCCACATGCTTTCTTTCATACAACCCTCCTACCAGCTCAGGAGGTTGGCAAGACAGGCATAATTATTGGTGATAGTTTACAAATTAGTAGCCTGAGACTCAAGGAGGCTGTGTCTTTTCTAAGGTAACAAACTACTAAGAGGCAGCAGTGGGACTAGACTCAGGTCTGCTGGGACTGTGCTCCCTGCCTTTCCCACTATGTCAAGCTGGTCTGGACTCCTGTCAGCTGTTTCGAGTGCAGTGCCACGTATACTTAGGTGCTTAATAAATGCTTTTTAAGGCCGATGTTCCCTGGAGCTGAATGAAATAATAATCCATGTGAATAGTGTAAAAATAATTGAGCTAAAGTGACCAAAAAAATAATCCAAGGCAATCAGAGCCTAGAGGGTATCCTGTGAGATATGAGGAATAGATAGATCAAGTGGAGCGAAAATAAATTTTGAGGTGACCCACCAGGGGCAGACTGGGAAAAGAAAAAAGTCTTACACTGGTATAGTGTTTTCCACTTTCAAATAAATGATCTCCTTTGTTGAGCAAACTCAAACAGAGTCTGAGGCTTTTCTAGAAACAAATGATAAAGATTCAAGGACCTTAGGGTTTGCAAACTGGAAACACAATTAGGCAATACCCCGAGTGTTCTGAAGAAAAAACAAATTTAAGAGTTCTTATAGTAAAAAGTACATTCTTGAGAAGAATTAGTCCTGCGTTCTTAGTTTCTGGGTTGGTCTGAGATGGGCATCCACTAGATGACTGGTAGTCTGAATATCGGATGTCAGGTGGTCTGGATAAAAAAACATTCTTTCTTTAGTCTTCAGGGGGTAATCAGAGGGTTATCTGGAGGTTTGCTGTATATCCAGGCATTGAGGCAGGACTGGAGATTTTGAAAGTTTAAGTTCCCAGTCTAGTTAAAACAAGAATAGAATCTGTTTCTCATGCCTCAACCTACTTGATTTTAGTAATTTAGCAGCTTGACTATAGTGACTTCATTTTATTTCTTCATTCTATTCTTTGCCTTTATTCCTCACACCAAACTTGTGAAGTAGATGTCATTAGAGTCTCCATTTAATTGATGAAGTTATTGCAGATAAGAGAGTTTAGTGTTTTTATTCCTCCAGCACCATTTAACTTGTAATTGGTAGAACTGGGATTTAAAGAAGCTCTTCCTACTCTACCGGCTGAATTCTTTCATGGGCAAGACTTAGATTGCTTTTCCCCCTGAGAATGGAAAGTAAGTCTGGGTCCTTGAGTTGTATCTAAGTTGTTCTTCTATTGTGAAAATGGCCACCCTTTTGTTTTCTCCCTTATAATCAACTCTAGAGGGACATAGTAGAACACGTGACAAATATGAGTTCAAACCCTTGCTCTGTCACTTACCAGCTGTGTGAATTTAAGCAGGTTACTTCCTTTATCTGTGCCTCAAATTTGTCTGTAAAATGGTGATAATAATGTCTCTAGCACATTGGATTGTTGGAGGATCAAATGAGATGCACATAAAGTGCTCATCTCAGAGCTTAGCATGTAGAAAACCTTCCTTAAATGTCAGTTGTTATTGTGTTGCATAATAAAGCATTTGTCTAGTGTTTGTCCCAGGTTCCTGGGACAGAGCTTCTAAATCCTTGGAATTTTCTGGATGATAAGGGTGTCTTTGAGCAATCTTAAGAAAAAAGAACAATGCTGGAGGTATCACACTCCCTGACTTTAGCTTGTACTACAGGGCAAAATAATCAAAACAGCATGGTATTGCCAGAAAAACAAACACACAGACCAATGGAATAGAATTGAGAATACAGAAATAAAACCATATAAATATGGACAGATAATTTTTGACAAAGAAGCAGAAAACATACAATGAAGAAAAGACAGCCTCGTCAATAAATGGTGCTGGCAGAATTGGAAAGCCACGTGCAAAAGAATGAAAATGGACTGCTATCTGTCACCATGTACCAAAATTAATTCAAAATGGATCAAAGACTTAAGCATCAGACCTGACAATAAATTGCATAGAAGAAAACATAGGTACTAAACTTATGGACCTTGGGTTCAAAGAGCATTTCATGAATTTGACTCCAAAGGCAGGGAAGTAAAAGCTAAAATAAATGAATGGGACTATATTAAACTTAAAAGCTTCTGCACAGCAAAAGAAACCATCGATAAAATAAAGAGGCAACCAACTGAATGGGAGAAGATTTTTGCAAACAGTGCTTCCAATAAGGGGCTAATATCCAAAATGTACAAGGAACTCATGCAACTCAACAACAAAAAAACAAACAACCCAACTGAAAAATGGGCAGACGACCTGAAGAGACATTCTCCAAAGAGGGCATACAGATGGCCAACAGACATATGAAAAAATGCTCAACATCATGAATCATCAGAGAAATGCAAATAAAAACCACAATGAGATATCACCTCACCTCAGTTAGAATGGCTATCATCAACAAGACAAATAGTAACAAGTGTTGGAGAGGCTGTGGAGAAAAAGGAACCCTCATCCACTGTTGGTGGGAATGCAGACTGGTGCAGCCATTATGGAAGGCAGTGTGGAGGTCCCTGAAAAAATTATGAATAGAATTACCATATGACCCAGAAATCCCTCTCCTGGGTATCTACCCAGAAAATCTGAAAACATTTATCCATAAAGACAAGTGTGCTCCAATGTTCATTGCAGCTTTATTTACGGTGGCCAAGACATGGAAACAACCAAAATGTCCTTCGATAGATGAATGGATAAAGAAGTTGTGGTATATATACACAATGGAATACTATTCAGTGGTAAGAAAAGATGAAATAGTACCATTTGTGACAACATGGATGGATCTTGAGATTATAATGCTAAGTGAAATAAGTCAGACAGAAAAAACAGAGAACCATATGATTTCACTGATATGTGGTATACAAACCAAAAACAACAAAACAAATGAGAAACAAAAACTTATAGACACAGACAATAGTTTAGTGGTTACCAAAAGGTAAGGGATAGGGGGATGGTAGATGAGAGTAAGGGGGATCAAATATATGGTGATGGAAGGAGAACTGACTGGGTGGTGAACACACAATGAGATTTATAGATGATGTAATACAGAATTGTACACCTGAAATCTATGTAATTTTACTAACAATTGGCATCCCAATAAACTTTAATTTAAAAAAAATAAATAAATAAAAAATAAATTAAAAAAAGAAAAAAAGAAAGAAAAAGAGTGTCTTTGGTGGGCCTTTGGAACACACCTGAGTTTATGGTAATCAGGTGAATCAGGATGGGGGTTTGACTGCCCCACTTCTGGGGAAGGGACTAGAGATTGACTCACTGGCCAATGATTTGATCAATCATGTCTACATAATGAAACCCCAGTAAAATCTCTGGACACCTGAAGCTGTCCCAATGTTGGTGAACCAATTGACGTGCCAGGAGGGTGATATGTCTTGATTCCACAAGGAGAGGGCATGGAGTCTCTGCTTTCAGGACTCTCCCAGACCTCGTGATATGGATCTATTCTTTGGCCATTCCTGATTTATGTATTTTATAATAAAACTATAATAGTAAGTGTAGCATTTCTAAGTTCTGAGAATTATTCTAGTGAATTACCCAACATGAGAGGATATGGAACCCCAAGTTTGTAGCCAATTAGTCATATGTGCAGGTGGTGTGGGGACCCCCAAACGTGCAGCTTGCATCTGAAGTGAGGGCAGCCTTAACGGAGACTGTGCCCTTCGCCTGTGGAGTCTGAGTAACTCCATGCATTCGCAGCAGAATTGAATTGCAGTGTTGCACATTCTTATCATTGGATGAGGCGGCATCACCTGACTGTCAGGAGAAGTGAGATTGTCACAGAAAAAGAATCTCCTCCCAGAGGGCCAGATTCTAAGTCATGGGGGCTGGAAAAATAGGCCATGTTCAGTCAGAAACTCAAATCCCACAGCATCAAGTCCTCAATCTTCTTTGGACTAAGAAAGAGCGTCTCTTCATGTACATTTCAATGAATGGAGATGAGAGGAGGGGCCAAAAGGGGGTAAGAGTAACAGACTTAGCACCACATCCCAATTTAATTTTCCATTTTGTTTGTATGTAACTTTTATGTATTCTGAGAACACATCTGTTTTTTTTCTGGGATTAAAATAATAATAATAATAATAATAACAACAAAAACAAAATTAATAATAATATAAAACATTCTAGATAATCCTGTAAGTGGCTTATTGAAAACTGACCCTATTTTGAACAATCCTTATTTTTCCTGGACATTTGGGGCCCTTCTAAGCTCTCTCATCTTAAAAGCAGATTCTTTTCCTGATGGCAATCTCAACCTCCTGGATGCCTCCCAAATGCTCCTAGTTGTGCATAATTGTGCATATTTTCCAGTCAAGGCTCCTTTTAGAGACCTTGCTCTTGCCCTTCCAGTCCACAAGATGCTGTCTGTGTCAGCACGAGGCGACACTGGGAGCCTGGCTTTTTCCCCACAGTGGGTATCTTTTTCCCTCACTCATTCTTTTCACAGAGCTTCAGATCTGCTCTCTTTAGCTTTTTGCCTCTGTGTAAAAGCCTTCTGCTGTTTCTTGCCAAGACTTCTGCCTCTCCTCTAAATCTTACCTTAAGATGTAGAGCTTCACTGAAGTCTTTTAAGGAGATTTTTCCACTGGAGTGTTCTCATGATTTTCAGCAACTGGACGAATGTTTCCTCTTCTGGATTTGTCTTGGAGGACAAGGAACAGCTTATGAGTCCAGGTAGAAGAAAAACTCACTGCTAAATGGTGTTATTTATTTCTTCAGTTCTCTAATAAAAACAAGGTTTTCCTGAAAGATAATAATATTAAAAACTGACAAAATGTGAATTCTAAAGCCAGCCTGAGTTCCCTGACAGGTTGTTTAGCCTGTAGCACCTGGGGGCTGGTGGGAAGACAGTTGACACCGAGAAAAGGTGGTCAGATACGGGGATGTCCATTCTCTAGCTCTGAAAACAGATGCTTCAGTTTTGTAGAGAAGGATGTCCCCAATCTTTAGGTGCACACGAACAACCCAAGCCTGCAGTGACCTGAGCCTGCTTAGTCTTAATTGCACAACCTATTTGGACCTGTTTAACAATAGCCCGTTTGTGGCAAAAAGCAGAGCAACGACCAGTTCCAAAGGAGACTTCACAATTCAAACGACACCCTTCAGAATCCCATCTTTTTGGAGCAAAACCTTTTTTTCTTATCCTATATCCAGCCTTTCCCTTTAACTAAGGGAGACTCACTGAACACACCTTTGAGTGAGTGAAGCAGCTTTCCCTTGTCTGGCAAGTAATCAATGTAGCTTTGTTTTTCTAGCCCTGGTTATCTTTGTACAGTTTAAAAGCTGTCTCTGCTATTGAATGAGACATGTGACCTTAGGTAAACTTACTGAAACTCAGTCCTCTCAAAGAGGATAAGAATAGTACTATCCTCAGAGAATAATTTGAGGATTAAATAAGATCATCCACATAAACACTTGACACAGTGCCTGGCACAGAGTAAGCATTTTATAACTGTTACGGGGGAAAAATGAAATGGCCAGTAAATAGACAGAATTCTCTAGAGCGACTGGCTGAATTCCACACCTGGTTAGCTCTGGAATTAGCAAGTACGTGATGCTTAGTTATCCATTGCATCATTTGATTCTCGTTGCACTTTTCAGGAAATTCAGAGGAGGCATTACTACCATCATCTCACAGATGAGGAATGAAGACAATGAGATCTTAGGGGTCTTAACCTAGTTAGTGACAGGAAGTGTCACTAGTGTTGACTAATGTTGCCAACGAAAGGCCATGGGACGTCATTCTTACACTTTACATGGGAAACTGGAGACCAGAAACTGATGAACAAAAATGTATACATGAGCAGGAGAGGGTTGACCCAGCAGGCTTGGGTTGTTCAAACCCTGCATGTTTTAAAGAAAGGTCTAGCCCTTGATTGGTTCCTGAGAGATAACTCCAAGCCCCTGAAATACCCTGCCCAATCAGAGTGTCTTTATTTACCTGGGTCACTGGATCACACTAGAGTCTATGCAACAGTGTGATTTATGGTGGGGTCTGGGCCATGCTGTATCAGTTTGGAAGGACTAAAATCTGAGTAGCAAGGTTGGTCATGAAGGCATGCCATGCCTACATGACCGATCCCAATTAAATCCCTGGACACCAAGGTTTATGTGAGCATCCCTCATTGACAACACTTTGTACCTATTGACGATACTTTGTGCAACTCTTTCCTGTCCGTAGGATTCCACTACGAGTAGACAACAGGCAGCTCCCTCCTGGAACTCTCCTGGGCCCTGCCCTCTGTGTTTTTTTTCCTTTGCTGATTTTAATCTGTATCCTTTCATTGTAGTAAATCATAACCAGAGTACAATGGCTTTTCTGATTTCTGTGAATCCTTCTAGTGAATCACTGAATCTGAGGGTGGCCTTGGGGGCCCCTGACACAATAAGGAACCAAGGATCTGCTACCCAGGATACTGCATTTCTATATGGGACCACTTGCCTCCTTTGATAACACCGGCCTCCTTCCTCACTCCCCACCACACCGAGGTTGCCACTGTCAGGCTAGACGCAGTGAATCAGAGATGCAGTCCCGTTAAGGTGGTTTTCCTAAGAATGACCACCTTTCCAAAAGGTGTTATGCTAGGTTGGCAAGTCAGGAAGCCTGCCTTTCTTCCATCATATTTGGTTTCCCTTCAGGAAATGGGCTCAGTTGAATCTGGAGGACATATTCTGTTTGATTATTGAGTTAAACCCTGACCCTGGGTTGCAGGCATGGTATTTGATTCCCTGTTTTGCTATGGGTGGAACTCTGTGCTCTGACTGTACAGGTATAGAGAAGCTCCTACACCACAGGCATTTTGGTAACTCATGTGAGAACTGACCTATGACCCTAAGCTGTGAGACTTTTATCCCTGACTAATTTCACTCCTAAATAAAGTCTAGTAAAACAAGCTATATTATCTATGTGCACGGGATCCCACTCTGCAATTTCCTTGGGAATTAAAGAAGGGCAATGAGGATTGGGAAGGGTTGGAAGGGAAGCAGGGAGGATGGATGGCAGGGAAGGGGAGGAAGTTTTGAACCACCACATAAGTTTAGAAAGTCACTTCTCAACTAGTTTATTTCAATTCACTATTTTAGATGCAAAATAAATGTGTTCTAGTCTTGGTTTTGAACAATTTCATTCTTTGGTTAAACATCTTTTCCCTTTTAAAAATATCATCTCATTTCCTTTTAAAAATATAAAACTTTTTTAGACAGCGTCTGTATTTTTAACGTGATTCCAACACTCGTGGGAAGACTCTCTTCACTCCATCTGGCTGACTTCTGCCCATCCTTTAAGCCTCAGCTTAGATGTCACTTCCTCCTGGAAACCACTCCTAAACCTCTAGTCCAAGATAGGTTGCGATTGTGGTGGCTTTAAAATCTGTCATCTTGGCTAGGCAGAATCACATCTCCAAAACTCCCTTCCCTCTGTTTCCGGTCATGATGAGCCACCAAAGAGATTCTTGTAGGAGACAAGAGGAATGGAGATGAAGTAGTAGCTATTCTGGAGTTGACACATGTGGTCTCTCTTCTGCCACTCACCTCATTAGCATGAGACGGGCTGGGCCCTCATTGCCTCACCTCCCAGCTTCCCTCCTCCTACCTTTCCCACTGCTGGGCCACGTGTGTGTTCTGATTCATGGCAAAGGGCCTGGCTTGTGCCTGACATCCACACCAAGGACAGAGGCAACAAAAGGGCTATTTTATCCCCCCAACTTTACATCCGTCTTCCCGTCCCTGACTGTCTGCCCTATGGACTTCAGGCTCCAGCATCAGATGTGAAGACAATAGCATTATAGAGGCTGCTTAGCCATTTCCCACAATAGTGTGAGGCCAGTTCTCATAATAAATCTATCTATCTATCTATCTATCTATCTATCTATCTATCTATCTACCTACCTACCTATCACCTATGGATCTACTTATCTACCTACAATCTTAGTTCAGGCTGCTGTAACAAAATACCACAGACTAGGTAGCTTATAGACAACAAAAATTTATTCTCACAGTTCTGGCAGCTGGGAAGTCCAAGATCAAGGCTCCAGTAGGTTTGGTGTCTTCTGACAACCCTCCTCTTCATTGATGGCCATCATCTCACTATAACATCACATGGTAGAAACAGTGAGGGAGCTCTCTGGGGTCTCTTAGGAAGGGCACTAATCCTATTCATGAGGGCTTAATTCTCATGACCTAACCATCTCCTAAAGGCCTTACCTCCTAATGCCAACACACTGGGGTTAGGTTTCAACATATGAATTTTGGGGGACACAAACATTCAGACTGTCGCACCACCTATCTCTGTATGTATCTCCTAGTGGTTCTGTTTCTCTGAGCCCTGATATGCCATCCTACTGCTGCCTTAGCTATCCAAACTTCCTCATCAGAGCCTTTACAACACTGGACTGTAATTTCTTGAAATTCCACAGCTGTTCCCCTCACTATTCATGCTTCCCTTTGTGTGTTGTCCTGTCCTTGTCTGAGTACTGCATGAGGGCAGGGACTAAGCATCACTTGTTTTCAGCTATATTTTCTGGGCAAACATAGTATCTGGCATATAATAGGTACCCAAGAAATATCTGATGCATGAAAAATTGAATGTTTTATTTCCATTGAATCTCTCCCCACCCTCTCCCCGTTCAGCAGGAATTTGTTTTGACAGTTAAGAGCTAGGAAATAAACTCATTTCTTGTGCATACACAGGGGTGAAAAAGTTCGATGCGCAGCAATTGTAAGAAGAAATACGCATTTGGTTCTGGAATCTTTTGGCAAACAAAACTGGTTTAAATAATTTAATTGTATGAAAAGCTCATGTATAAATCATTCCCATGCTTTTTACCTTTGGGTAAGTACATGTGCACATGCGCACACCATTCCATTCATTCATTCTCTCCATTTCTTTTTTTTAATTATTTATTTTTTCATTTACAGTTGACATTAAATATTATTGTATATTACTTTCAGGTGTACAGAATAGTAAATAGACATTTATATAATTTATACAATAATCCCCCAGATTACTGTACTACATACCTAGCGCTATATAGTTGTTCCAACATTATTGATTTTATTCTCTATGCTGTATTTTACATCCCCATGACTATTTTGTAACTACTAATAATCTTAATCCCTTCACCTTTTCACCCAGGTCCCCAACCCTCCTCCCCTCTGACAACATTCAGTTCTATGAATCTGTTTCTGTTTTGTTTGTTCATTTATTTTGTTCTTTAAACTCCACATATAAGTGAGATCATACAGGATTTGTATTTCTCAGTCTGAGTCATTTCACTTAGCATGATACCCTCTAGGTCCATCCATGCTGTTGCAACTGGTAAGATTTCATTCTTTTTTATGGCACAGTAATATTCCATTGTATATATGTACCATAATTTCTTTATCCAATCATCTATTGATGGGCATTTTGGTTGCTTCCATATTTTGGCTGTTGTAAACAGCACTATAGTGAACATAGGGGTATATACATCTTTTCAAATTAGTGTTTTGGATTTCTTGGGATAAATACCCAGAAGTGGAATTGATGGGTTGTAAAGTAGCTCTATCTTTAATTTTTTGATGAACCTCCAAACTGTTTTCCATAGTACCAGCACAAATTTGCCATCCCACCAGCAGTGCACAAGTGTTCCCTTTTCTCCACATTGTCACCAATGCTTGTTCTTTGTTGATTCATTGATGATGGCCATTCTGACAGGTGTGAGGTGATATCTCACTGTGGTTTTTATTTTCATTTCTCTGATGGTTAGTGACCTTGAGCATCTTTTCATATGTCTATTGGCCATGTGTATGTCCTCTTTGGAGAAATGTCTATTCAGGTTCTCTGCCCATTTTTCAATTGGATTGTTTGTTGTTTTGGTATTGAGTTATAGTGTTTTTTAAATAAATTTTGAATATTCACCCCTTATCAGATGTATCATTGGCAAATATCTTCTCCCATTAAGTAGGCTGTCTTTTCATTTTGTTGGTGGTTTCCTTTGCTGTGCAAAAACTTCTTAGTTTGATGTAATCCCATTTGTTGATTTTTCTTTTATTTCTCTTACCTAAGAAGATAGATCAGAAAAAAACATCACTAAGAACAATGTCAGAGAGTTTACAGCCTATGTTTTCTTCTAACAGTTTCATGGTTTTGGGTCTTACATTTAAATATTTAACACATTTTGAGTTTATTCTTGTATATGGTGTCAGAAGGTGGTCCAGTTTCATTTTTTTTTTTTGCATGTGTCTGTCCAGTTTGCCCAGCACCATTTATTAAATAGATTGTCTTTACCCTAATGTATATTCTTGGCTTTTTTGTCATAGATCAAATGACCATATAGGCATAAGTTTATTTCTGGGCTTTCTATTCTGTTCCATTGATCTATGTGTCTGTTTCTATGCCAATACCATGCTGTTTTGATTATTATAGCTTTGTAACATAGTTTGATATTAGGTAGCATGATACCTACCTCCAGTTTTGTTCTTTTTTTTTCCTCAGGAATGCCGTGGCTATTCATAGTCTTTTATGGTTCCATATAAATTTTAGGATAATTTGTTCTAGTTCTGTGAAAAATGTCATTGGTGTTTTGATAGGGATTCATTGATCTATATATTGTTTTGGGTAGCATGGATGTTTTAAATATATTAATTCTTCCTACCCATGAGCATGGTATATGTTTCCACTTATTTGTATCTTCTTTACTTTCTCTCTTCAATGTTTTATAATTTTCTGAGTACAGTTCTTTTACTTCCTTGGTTAAATATATTCCTAGGTATTTTTTTTTGATGCAATTATAAATATATATTTTTTCTTAATTTCTGTTTATGATAGTTTGTTATTTGTTTATAAATATGCAACTCATTTGTGAATATTAATTTTGTATCCTGCTACTTTACTAAATTCATTTATCAGTTCTCATAGTTTTTTGGTGGAATCTTTGGGGTTCTCTCTATATACTATCATGTCCTCTGCAAGCAATGCAGTTTTACTTCTTCCTTTCCAATTTGGATGCCTTTTATTTCTTTTTCCTGTCTGACTGCTGTGGATAGGACTTCCAGTACGGTGTGGAAAAAAGTGGTGAAAGTGGACATCCTTGTCTTATTCCTGATCTTAAGGAGAACACTTTTAACTTTTCTTTGTTGAGTATGCTGTTAGCTATGGGTTTGTCATATAAAAGGTTGGACAATTAAGTTCACAAACTTGTCCTAGAAAAAGTGCTACATACCTCATTGTTGAATATCACTACAGTCGCCTTCGAAGTACTCCCCTTGGAAAGCTATGCACTGATGCCAGCACCTCGTCCATCCCTCAAAGCAATTTTGGAACTCTTTTTCTGAAATGGCCAGCAGAGCTGTTGTCAAATTACCCTTGATATCCTAAATGTCATCAAAATGTCTTTCTTTGAATATTTCCTTTATCTTTGGGTAAAGAGAGAAGTCATTGGGGGTCAGATCAGGTGAGTAAGGAGGGTGTTCCAATACAGTGATTTGTTTACTGGCTAAACACTCCCTCACAGACAGTGCCCTGTGAGCTGGTACATTGTCGTGATGCAAGAGCCATGAATTGTTGGCGAAAAATTCAGGTCATCTAACTTTTTCACGCAGCCTTTTCAGCACTTCCAAACAGTAAACTTGGCTAATTGTTTGTCCAGTTGGTACAAATTCATAATGAATAATTCCTCTGATAAAAAAAAGGCTAGCATTATCACTGCAACAAGTTCGCGAACTTAATTGTCAGACCACATATGGCCTTTATTATGTAGTGGTATGTTCCTTCTATTCCCAATTTCCTAAGAGTTTTTATAATAAATGAATGCTAGATTTTGTGAAATGCTTTTTCTGCATCTATTGATATGATCATATAATTTTTTAAAATTAAAGTTTATTGGGGTGACAATGGTTAGTAAAGTTACATAGATTTCAGTTGTACAATTCTGTAATACATTATCTATATCTCAAATCGTGTGTTCACCACCCAGAGTCAATTCTCTTTCCATCACCGTATATCAGACCCCCTTTAACCTCTTCTAGAGCCCCCCTCCTCCCTTACCCTCTGGTAACCCATAAATTATTGTCTATGTCTATGAGTTTTTGTTTCTCATTTGTTTGTCTTGTTCTTTTGTTGTTTTTGGTTTATATACCACATATCAGTGAAATCATACGGTTCTCTGCTTTGTCTGTCTGACTTATTTCGCTTAGCATTATACTCTCAAGATCCATCCATGTTGTCACAAATGTTCCTATGTCATCTTTTCTTATCACCGAATAGTATTCCATTGTGTATATATACCACAACTTCGTTATCCATTCATCTATCGAAGGACATTTTGGTTGTTTCCATGTCTTGGCCACCGTAAACAAAGCTGCAATGAACATTGGAGCACACGTGTCTTTATGGATAAATGTTTTCAGATTTTTTGGGTAGATACCCAGGAGAGGGATTGCTGGGTCATATGGTAATTCTATTGTAATTTTTTGAGGAACCTCCACACTGCCTTCCATAGCGGCTGCACCAATCTGCATTCCCACCAACAGTGGATGAGGGTTCCTTTTTCTCCACAGCCTCTCCAACACTTGTTACTATTTGTCTTCATGATGATAGACATTCTGACTGGGGTGAGGAGATATCTCATCGTGGTTTTTATTTGCATTTCTCTGATGATTAGTGATGTTGAGCATTTTTTCATATGTCTATTTGCCATTTGTATTTCCTCTTTGGAAAAATGTCTCTTCAGGTCGTCTGCCCATTTTTCAATTGGATTGTTTGTTTTTTTGTTGTTGAGTTGCATGAGTTCCTTGTGTATTTTGGATATTAGCCCCTTATCAGAGGCACTGTTTGCAAAAATCTTCTCCCATTCAGTTGGTTGCCTCTTTATTTTGTCGATGGTTTCTTTTGCTGTGCAGAAGCTTTTAAGTTTCATATAGTCCCATTCGTTTATTTGAGCTTTTACTTCCATTGCCTTTGGAGTCAAATTCATAAAATGCTCTTTGAACCCAAGGTCCATAAGTTTAGTACCTATGTTTTCTTCTATGCAGTTTATTGTGTCAAGTCTTATGCTTAAGTCTTTGATCCATTCTGAATTAATTTTGGTACATGGTGACAGATAGCAGTCCATTTTCATTGTTTTGCACGTGGCTATCCAATTCTCCCAGCACCATTTATTGAAGAGGCTGTCTTTCCTCCATTGTATGTTTTTAGCTTCTTTGTCAAAAATTATCTGTCCATATTTATGTGGTTTTATTTCTGGGTTCTCAATTCTATTCCATTGGTCTATGTGTCTGTTTTTCTGTCAATACCATGCTGTTTTTTATTATTGTAGCCCTGTAGTACAAGCTAAAGTCAGGGAGTGTGATACCTCCAGCATTGTTCTTTTTTCTTAAGATTGCTTTGGCTATTAGGGGTCTTTTGTGGTTCCAAAGAAATCTGATGATTTTTTGTTCTATTTCTTTAAAAAATGCCATTGGGATTTTGATGGGGATTGCATTAAATCTGTATATTGTTTTGGGTAATATGGCCATTTTAACTATGTTGATTCTTCCAATCCATGAGCATGGAAGGTCTTTCCATTTCTTTGTGTCTTCTTCAATTTCTTTCAAAAATGTCTTACAGTTTTCAGCATATAAGTCCTTCACATCCTTGGTTAAGTTTATTCTTAGGTATTTTATTCTTTTTGCTGCAATTGCAAAAGGAATTGTTTTGTGTATTTCTTTTTCTGAGATTTCATTGTTAGTATATAGGAATGCAATGGACTTTTGTACGTTGATTTTGTAGCCGGCAACTTGACTGTATTCGTTGATTGTTTCTAATAGCTTTTTGGTGGAGTCTTTAGGGTTTTCTATATATAGCATCATGTCATCTCCAAAGAATGATAATTTAACTTCTTCATTCCCAATTTGGATGGCTTTTATTTCTTTCTCTTGCCTGATTGCTCTGGCAAGGACTTCCAACACTATGTTGAAAAGCAGAGTTGATAGGGGACAGCCCTGTCGTGTTCCTGAACATAGAGCAAAGGGCGTCAGTTTTTCACCATTAATTATGAGATTAGCTGAGGGCTTGTCATATATGGCCTTTATTATGTTTAGGTATTTTCCTTCTATACCTATTTTATGAAGTGTTTTAATCATAAATGGATGTTGTATCTTGTCAAATGCTTTTTCTGCATCAATTGATATAATCATATGATTTTTATCCTTTATTTTGTTTATGTGATGTATCACATTGATGGATTTGTGGATGTTGAACCATCCTTGTGCCCCTGGGATGAACCCCACTTGGTCGTGAGGAATAATCTTTTTAATGCATTGTTGTATTCGATTTGGTAGAATTTTGTTTAGAATTTTTGCCTCTGTATTCATCAGAGATATTGGTCTGTAGTTTTCTTTTTTTGTGTTGTCCTTACTAGGTTTTGGTATCAGGGTAATGTTGGCCTCCTAAAATGAGTTAGGGAGTACTGTCTCTTCTTCAATTTTTTGGAAGAGTTTGAGCAGGATTGGTATTAGATCCTCTTTGAAGGTTTGGTAGAATTCACTAGTGAAGCCATCTGGTCCTGGACTTTTGCTTTTGGGAAGGTTTTGGATGACTGATTCAATTTCCTTACTGGTGATCGATCTGTTTAGATTTTCCAGTTCTTCATGGTTCAGCCTTGGAAGGCTATATATTTCTATGAACTTGTCCACTTCTTCTAGGTTATTGAATTTGGTGGCATATAGTCCTTCGTAGTGTTCTTGGATGATCCTTTGTATTTCTGTGGTGTCCGTGATAACTTCCCCTTTTTCATTTCTGATTCTGTTAATTAGTGTCTTCTCTCTTTTTACCTTAGTGAGTCTAGACAAGGGTGTGTCAATTTTGTTAATCTTTTCAAAGGACCAGCTCTTTGTCACATTAACTTTTTCTATTGTCTTTTTGTTCTCTATTTCATTTAGTTCTGCTCTGATTTTTGTCATTTCCTTTCTTCTGCTGACCTTGGGTTTCACTTGTTCTTCTTTTTCTAGTTCTTTAAGGTGTAACATGAGGTTATTTATTTGGGATTTTTCTTGTTTCTTGAGATAGGCCTGTAATGATATAAATTTCCCTCTTAAAACTGCTTTCGCTGCATCCCAAAAATTTTGATAGGATGTATTTTCATTGTCATTTGTTTCTATGTATCTTCTGATCTCTCCTCTAATTTCTTCCTTGACCCGGTCGGTCTTTAAAAGTATGTTGTTCAATCTCCATGTATTTGTGTTTTCTCCTGCTTTCTTTTTGCAGTTGATATCCAATTTCAAAGACTTGTGATCAGAGAATATACTTGGTATGATTTCAATCTTCTTAAATTTGCTGAGGCTGATTTTATGTCCCAATATATGGTCTATCCTTGAGAATGTTCCATGTACACGAGGAAAGAATGTATAGTCTGATGTTTTAGGATAAAGTGCTCTATAGATGTTAATTATGTCCATTTCATCTAATGTGTCATTTAGGGCTGCTGTTTCATTATTTATTTTCTGTTTGGATGATCTATCCATAGCTGTCAATGATGTATTTAAGTCCCCTAGTATAACTGTGTTTTGGTCGATTACTCCCTTTAGTTCTGTTAGTAGTTGCTTGGTATATTTCGGTGCTCCCTGATTAGGGGCATAAATATTGATGACTGTTGTGTCTTCTTGTTGTATAGTCGTCTTTACCATTATGAAATTTCCGTCTTTCTCTCTTGTTACCTTTTTCATCTGAAGTCTGTTTCATCTAATATCATTATGGCTACACCTGATTTTCTCTGGGTACCATTTGCTTGGAGTGTCAATTTCCACCCTTTCACTTTGAGTCTATGTTTGTCCTTGTACCTAAGATGTGTCTCTTGGAGACATCATATGGTTGGGTTTAGTTTTTTGATCCAATCTGCTACTCTGTGTCTTTTTATTGGTGAGTTCAGTCCATTTACATTTAGGGTGATTATTGATATGTGAGGATTTCCTGTCATTCTATCTTCAGTTTTCTGGTAAGACTGTGTCTCCATTGTTTCTTTGCCATTTTTGTTGTCTATTATTTCTGTGTGGTGTTATTCTATGATGTTTCCCTCTATTTCTTCTTTTATTACAGTATATATTTCAATTCTGGGGTATTTTTGAGTGGATACCCTTAAGTTTATGTAAAAGAAAGTTTGATATTTAGAGTATTCCATTTTCTTCAGCATACCTACTTTCTCCATTCCCATATTCTGGTTCAGGCCTTTACTCTCCCCCTTTTTATGTTTTGGTTGCCACAAATTGTCCCTGTTGGTGGTGGTCAAATAGCCTCCTTTAGTATTTCTTGTAGCACAGGTCATGTATTAGAAAATTCCCTCAGCTTCTGTATGTCTGGAAAGGTCTTTATTCCTCCTTCATATCTAAAAGATGTCTTTGCTGGATATGTTATTCTTGGCTCATAATTTCTCTCTTTCAATAGTTTAAATATTTGGTTCCACTCCCTCCTGGCTTGTAGAGTTTCTGCTGTGAAATCTGATGATAAGCTAATGGGCTTTCCTTTGTAGGTTACCGTCTTCTTTTCCCTGGTTGCCTTAAGGATTCTTTTTTTGTCCTTGATTTTTGACAGTTTCAATAGAATGTGCCTTGCAGAAGGCCTGTTGGGATTGAGGTAATCAGGTGTTCTATTTGCTTCTTGGATTCGAGGATCCAGTTCTTTTCACAAGTTTGGGAAGTTCTCATCAAGTATTTGTTTGAATATACTCTCTGTTCCCTTCTCTCTTTCTTCTCCTTCTGGTATGCCCATTATTCTTATATTGCTCTTTCTGGTGGAGTCAGAAAGTTCTTGTAGAGTTCTTTCATTTCTTTTAAGTCTCAAGTTTCTTCCTTCTTCTATCCGTGTTATTTCCAGGTTTCTATCTTCGATGTCACTGATTCTTTCCTCCATCTGGTCCACTCTACTACCTAAGCTGGCTATTTCATTCTTAATTTCTTCTATTGAATTCTTACTCTCCAGAAATTCTGTTTGGTTCTTTTTTAAAACTTCAACCTCTTTCATAAAATGTTCATGTTGTTCTTTGATTATGTTTCTGAGTTCATTAAACTGCCTTTCTGTGTTTTCTTGCATCTCGTTGAGTTTTTTCAGAACTGCAATCTTGAATTCTCTGTCGTTTAAATCACATATTTCCATATCTTTTCTGGAGACTTTTCACTTCTTTCTGAGCTGTCTTGTTGTCTTGGTTATTCATGGCAATTAATGATTTATTATTTCTCTTCCTAGACATCTATGGCAGTGGGTTCTTCAACAGGTTGATAGGAGGAGGTCTTTGTTTTGTTTTTCCGTACTTGTTGGTAGAATGTTTTATTTTCTCTTCAACTGCAGCCTTTTTTTTCTCTCTCACATTGTAGTTGTATGTTTTCTCTGCACTATTCCTACTTCTCACATAATGGGGGGATTCCCTGGGAGTTGGACTTCCCCTCTGTTAACAGTTCGCCTGGGTCACAGGGCTCAGTGTCCATGTGAGGATGCAGAGAGCTTTTGAAGTTCCAAAGATCTTCCTGCACCAGATTCAGAACCGTGTGTTTCAACAGTTCTGTTTACTTCTGCAGGTATCTGCCCAGATAGGCGGGGCTAGGGGCAGGGTGAGTTGTGAGAAGTGGCCCAGAGCAATGGCAGCGACCACCACCCCAGCTGGTCCTGCTTCCACAGCTCCCTCCCCTTTGCCGGAACTAGTTGGGCTGCGAATCTGTGTCTGAGGACCACAGTTCTCAGAACTTCAAATATTCTGTTCTTTTGATCTGACACCTCTACTGTTCCGCTTGTATCACTGGGCAGGAGGGGGCAGGGCAAGCTCTGGGAGGGTAGGGCGCGGGTGGCTAGTCTCAGTGCCTAAGGCTTCCGTTCTCTGCGGCAGTGAGGGCTTAAACCACCGTTGTCCACCTTCTTCCCTCAGTCTTTTCTCTGAGGTCTCTGTCGTGAGTGTTGTGTTCAGCCATGTTATATGCTACCCCCTCAGCCCTGTGGGCCATAAACGGAGCCCTGGCAGTCCGAGTTCTTCCCTCTCCCACAGCTGCAGTAGTTTCGGGATGCAGCGAGCTTGGAGCACTGAGCTAGGTCTGCGTCCTGCGCCCGCATGACTCCGTCTCCACACTTCTCCCTTCCCTCCTCCCCTGCTCGTGCAATTTGCCCACCTTGAGGTGAATTCAGTAGTGGGCCTCTTCGTCTTGTCTTTCTGCTGTGCAGGGAGTCCTTTGTGGAGTTATAGTTGTTCAATTTGTGTAAATTCCAGGGGAGATTTACAGAAGCTCACCTCATGCCGCCATTTTGATGACGAATATCCAGAGAAGACTCTTGATATGATTTAAATCTTAAGTTTATTGAGACTTCTTTTCTGGGCTAACATGTAGTTTATGCTGGAAAATGTTCCATGTGCACTGGAAAAGAATGTATATTCTGCTACTTTTGGGTGAAATGCTCTAAAAATATCATTTAAATTCATCTGGTCTAGTGTGTCATTTAAGGCTGCTGTTTCCTTGTTGATATTTTGTCTGGAAGATCTGTCCGTTGGTGTCAGTGGGATGTTAAAGTCCCCGGCTATGATTGTGTTACTGTCAACATCTGCCTGTATGTCAGTCAATATTTGCTTTGTATATTTAGATGCTCCCATGGTCAGTGCATAAATGTTTACAAGGTTTATATCCTCTTGTTGGATTGATCCCTTTATTATTATATAATGTCCCTCTTTATCTGTTATTATAGTGTTTGTTTTAAAGTCTGTTTTGTCTGATATAAGTATTGCTATTCTAGCTTTTTGGGTTTTTTCCATTCACAGAATTTTTTTTTTCATACCTTTACTTTCAGTCTGCTTGTGTCTTTTGATCTAAAATGGGTCTCTTGCACACAGAATATGTATAGGTCTTGTTTTATTTTCTATTCAGTTACTCTATGTCTTTTGATTGGAACATTTAATCCATTTACATTTAAAGCAATTATAGATACATAGTTGTTGTTATTTTATTATTCATCTTTATGTTTTTCTCCCCCTTCTTTTTCTTTTTAAAGAAGTCACTTTAACATTTCTTGTAATACTGGTTTGGTGGTGTTGAACTACTTTAGTTTTTGCTTGTCTGGGAAGCTCTTTATCTTTCCTTCAATTTGAAATGATTGCCTTGCTGGATAGAGTACTCTTGGTTGTAGGTCCTTGAATGTTTTGTGGCAATCTCTTTTGGCCTTCAAAGTTTCTGTTGAGAAATCAGCTGATAGTCTCATGGGAGCTCCCTTGTTAGTAAGTAGTTGACTTTCTTTTGCTGTTTTTAAAATTCTCTCTTTGTCTTTAGCCTTTGGCATTTTAATGTACCTTGGTGTGGACCTGTTTGGCTTCATCTTGTTTGAAATTCTCTGCGTTTCCTGAGCTTTATGTCTATTTCCTTCACCAGGTTAAGGAAGTTTTCTGTCTTCAGTTCTTCGTATAGATTTTCAGTTCCTTTCTCTTTCTCTTCTTCTGGTACCCCTATGATGCAAGTGTTGGTATGCTTGATGTCCCAGAGGTCCCTTAAACTATCCTCATTTTTTTAAAAATTCTTTTTTTCTTTTTGCTTTTCTGATTGGGTGTTTTTTGCTACCTTGTCCTCCAAATCACTGCTTTGATCCTCTGCTTCATTTAATCTGCTGGTGATTCCTTCTAATGCATTCTTCATTTCAATGATTGTATTTTTCACTTCTGACAGTTTTTTTTTTAATGGTTTCTACATTCTTTTTTTTATGCTTATTATCTCTTTGTTGAAGTTCTCACTGTGTTCATCTATTCTTTCCCTAAGTTCTTTAAACATCCTTATAACCATTGTTTTGCACTCTGTACCTGGTAGGATGCTTGCCTCCATTTTGTTCAATTCTTTAATTGGAGTTTTCCCTGTTCTTTAATTTGGGACCTATTTCTTTGTTTCCTGATTTTGGCTGCCTTTCTGTGTTTCTATGTATTAAGTAGATGTACTATGTCTCCTAGTCTTGGTAATAGCCTTGTATAGTAGTTGCCCTGTTTTCCTCATAACCTGCACCAGGTGTGTCCCTGGTTTGGGTTGTGTGTGCCTTCCTGTAATAGTTGAGCCTTGATTGCTATTGGCACACCCATGGGTGGATTGACCCTCTAGCTAACTGGCTGTGAGGTTTGGCCACATCCATAGCTTATTGGCTGCTGTGCAGGGGGCTGAACCCATGGAGCAGGTTTTTCCCCAGTGTGCTCTGGTGCTTGCTGAGAACACCCTTTGGGTATGCTGCTGTGGGGTTAATTTTGTGGTGCTCTGCTGTGGTGGTCTTAAGTTGACCTCTAGGTATGATTGTTCTGGGGCCTCTTGGGAAGGGCTCAGGTGCTGCCTGTGACCAGCCCAGGACTACCTGGTAGCTGCTACAAAGCAATTTGCAGTCGGTTGCTTCCTGTACTGGACCTGGAAGCATGTGGAAGAGGCCATGTTGCAAACTGAGGACCACTGCCACCAGTCCTGGACCTGGGGTAGCTCTGCCAAAAGCCCTTCTTGTGTGACATTGGTTAGATTATTTTGGCTCTCAGTTTCCTCTTCTGCAAAATGAGTCGGTAGAACCAGTCGATTTTTCAAATGGTTAAAACTGCCTGGTTCTGCCATTAGAAAGTTTATATTTATTTCTTCAGTCTGACTTCTACCTGCTGACTTTGCCCATCTCATGACCACATAGCAGAATAGCATAACATTGGGAAAATGCTTTGTGTTCATGAATAAAAGAGGATATGCAAGGGCAAAGTCTAAATTCCTGCCCTTGTGAGTTTTTTGTTTTTAACCATTTTTGTGTGTACAGTTCAGTAGCACTAAGTTACATTCACAATGTTGTGTAGCCATCATCAAAATCCATATCCAGAATATTTTCATCTTCCCAACTGAAACTCTGTACCCATTAAATAACTCCCCATTCCTCCTCCATCCCAGCCCCTGGCAACCATCATTCTATTTTCTATCTCTATGAACTTGACTATTCTAGGAACCTCATATATGTGAAATCATACAGTATTTGTCCTTTTGCGACTGGTTTATTTTACTTAGCATAATGGCCTTGAGATTCACCCCTGTTGTAGTATGTGTCAGAATTTCCTTCTTTTTTAAGGCTGAATAATATTCCACTGTATGGATATACCACATATTGTTTATCCATTCATCCTTCAGGGGGCACTAGGGTTGTTTTTACCTTTTGGCTATTGTCAATAATCCTTTTGTGAACATTGGTGTATCAAACATCTGTTTGAGTCTGTGTTTTCAATTCTTTTAGGTATACACCTAGATGTGGACTTGCTGGATCATATGATAATGCTACATTTAGTGTTTTTAGAACCTGCCAAACTGTTTTCCTAGCTCCTAACTTTTTAAACTATACCATCTCAGAGTCTGGACCAACAAGATTTGTTCATAGGGTTTGTTAGGTTACTTTTGGAATGGGATTTAGACTGTAAACCAGGAAGAGGGTTTTCACCAGACACTGAGTCTGCCAGTACTTTAATCTTGGACTTCATAGTCTCTCAAAAATAAATGTTGTTTAAAAGAGAAAATTATCTTTGAGGGTTAGGTCAATTTAGAGAGTGGGACAGTATATGTTTTAGAAAGAGACTTGCATTCAGGTCATGTCTTCATCACATCCCACCTAATTACCTTGGGAAAATTATTAACCACCTTGACTGGTGTTTTCCTTACTTGTAAAGTGATCATAATGCTTTACCTCTGAGGATCGCCAAGGGAATTAAAACAGATAAAAATACACAGAAAACATTTTGTGTAGTGCCTTGTATAAAATAAAAGTTCAACAAAAGTGTATCCGTTTAGTTCTTTGTATTTCATATCCACACCTTCTCCACCTGGAAGATCTTTCTCTCTTCCCTCTGCACCCCACGAAATCTGTCCTTCTGCTACACTGTTCTCTAAAATACCCATCTGCCTTGGCCCATCTCCATTCTTCCAGGCTTCCCTCTTTGTAGATACCACTTGGAAAAGAGCTCTCAGCACACTCATGCCAAGGGATTCGTAGCCCATAATTTAATGCATTGGGCTCCCTGGGGTATTTTGTTTTTAACAGGGATCAAGTTTTCAGCCTAAAGATGAATCCTTAATCACTGTGCTTCGGACACTTGGGACAGAATCCTGGATGGTAATGACTGCATTTGACCTTCACTGTGGACTTTATATCCCGCTGTTGGCCTCGCTCTTCCTGGACTGAGAATAGTGCTGAAATAGAGGGAACAATCAGCCTGAAAAACTGAACATGACCAGAAACAGAGGCAGCACACATTTTTAACCAAACTGCTCAGAAGCAAAGTGGTATTTCCATGCTTGAAACGTTCATCTCATGAAACCCCTGGAATATGCTAATTAATGTAAGCACAGCAGAAACCTTTCTGCTAAATAACGGTTGATACCACTAATTTACCCAGTGAGATCACATTCTGAAATGGATACTCCAGACTAAGGTGACTCGATATGCTGCGTTTTTGACTGGAATTTTCTGAGGCAGAAATAAACCTCCTCATCATATATTTTGCTGGTATATGAAAGCAAAGTGAATTAGTTTCAACCAACAATTGAGGTACAGGATCTAAAATGAACTTTTTATATTGCTTCCCAGTGTGAAAAGTTGTCTGATAGATACAGTTTGTATACTAAAATATTGGAAGTTCTGGGGCATTTTCATGGATTACAGAGACAAGTAAAATATTACAAACTGGGATTGTAGCAGAAACATTAGAACATATGGTACTCATCCTAGTGGAATTCACTGCCAGCACGGGAACCAAAACCAATTGTAATTTTTTGTGGGGTAAATTTGGAGATACTGCCAAAAAATGGACTCATCTTGTACCTATCCCTACTGCCTGCATTCCCTGGCCAAATGCTGTCCATAGATGAAAAACTAGGTCTCCCAAGAAGTTGCTTCCTAAGTAGATGACACCATGCAGTAGGGCTGGATTCACCTCACTGAGCATGCCACAGACTTGACAAGGCACATATGGTGCTAATTCTTGCAAATGTCAACTCTTCATTTCAAAACCTAAAAATGTGGGTGGCCAGTTTTCTCAGTGGTTGGAGTGCAGTGCTCATAACACCACGGTCACCGGTTCACTTCCCTCATGGGTTAGTGAGCTGCGCCCTCCATAACTAGATTGAAGACGACTTGACATGGAACTGATGGGTCTTGTGTGTCTTGCATATTCCCCCTGATAATCTGCCTTGTTCTAGCTTGCAGTGTATCAGGGACTGACTCACTGTAATTAAAAGCCATTATGCCTGTCAGCTCTCACACAAGTGAGACTGAAGATTGAGTAGTCTTCCTCAGGTGGTTTTTAAACTTTAGATCCTGCCTGACTGATAAGAATGAGGCCACACAACAACCAAAGTTTGGACAGGAAAATATCCTCAGGAGCATTTATGAGTATAAAATATACAGCCTCTTTGCCTTTACCTTTATGTGGCCATTGGCTGTATTAATCAGGATAGGCTAGGTTATGCTGCAGACCAAAAATCCTTCAACAAAGGCATATGCCTTATTCATGGTATATATACAACACAGGTCAACAAGGGTGGAGGAGTAATCTGTTCCACACAGTCACTCAGGAACCCAGGCTAACAGGTTTTGTCATCTATAATGTGGTTGGTGGCTCAGGCAAGAAAAGATCCTGCATGGAGAGTGCACATATATGGTTCAGACTAGAAGTAACACATATCAGTTCTGCTTGCAGTCTAGGCTATGACTAGTCATACTGCCCCCATTTAATGGTAAAGAGGTTTGCCATGTAGTCTCTTATATACCTGGAGGAGAGGAGAGTTGGAAGTGAGCACTAGTAATATCTATCAGATTTTAAAATTTCATTCATTCATTCATTCATTCATCCATCTAATAAGCCTATACTAAATGCAACTCTAGATCCTGTGGGGTTACAGGCACATATAAAATACATTCACCTTCAAAATCAGGAAACCATAGTTCAGACTGGGAAAGGTGAGGTTTGACATTTTGACCACCCATATTCAAACAATTACATCATTTGGACTATCTCTTCCCTAAAAGATGCCCTAAAAGTTGCCCAGAGGAAGGATATATCAGACAGTACCTGACATGTAAATGCAGGAATTACAGCTGACCCCTACCATGAAAGACTTAGCAACTCCCCTCTCACTATATCGGCCAGAGCCCCACTCCTGGGCCCTGGCAAGCAAAATTGATATTTGGAGGAGGTAGTGTTCAAAAAAATGTTAGAAGATGTGAAAAGCAAGAATATATGGTTGATGATTTATAGTGGTCTCTGAGGCAGGGCTAGATCTGCCAATCATGCATGGGCTTATCTTAACACTGTCTCAAGAATTTCTTTTGATTTAGTTATCATGCCTGAAATTCAATGGATTTGAGATTCACTTTGGATATTGAACAATTTCTTTCAAAAATATATATACTGCCCAGAGGGATTCTGAAGCTTATAGTCATTGAGTGTGGGTCCATTCAATCAGATATTTTTCCTTTCTAATGCCTAACTGACTTGGGGAATGGGCTTGACTGAGGGCTAGAAATAGCGCCACTAGTTGGTAAAGGGCTTGGGACACCACTCATAGACTTGGGTACGTGGTGAAGAAACACACTCATCCAAGGAAAGAAGTGACCGTTCAGTCCCCTGTCTAGGGATGACTGCACTAGAACAGTGGGGAAATGAGGGAGAATAGTTCATTGAGTTCCTGTTCAGTGCCAGGCACAATGTTAGGAGCTTCACATACATTTAGCTCATTTTATCCTTACAACAGCCCTATTGGTTAGTTATTGTTATCTCCATTTATAGGAAAGCAACTGAAGTTAACAGATGATAAGGAATTTGTTCAAAGGGCTGGCAAGGGTCAGAGTAGAATTGAAGGCTCCATGCTCTTTCCCTGATGCCACTTTCCTTAAGGTCACTGACCTCTCCCTCACTACGGCAGTGGTGGCCTTCTGGTGTCCAGAGAGGACTAAGGAAAAGTCTGGAGGTAACCATAGTTCTCTGACCTTGTAGTCAAATAGGCCTTGATGGGCTGGCTCAGAAATCTCCCTTCTATAGTTGATACTTTTCCTATGGCAAAAGGCATATTGAGCTCCAAGTTGCTTGTTTTACAAATGTATTTTTGGGAGAAAAAAATCTAACCAATCATGGAAGCCTACTCATGAAATTAATCTCCTTAAAGATAGTCAAGTCATCTTAAAGTGTTATTTTAACAGACAGTTCTGTGATGTGTGACTGTTAAAAATGTCACTCTTTATTCTCAACTAACTTCTTGGGATGGAAAATTTGGAATCTGACTTAATGAATATTTAAACTTTATTGCATCTGACAAATACCACATACTTTTATATGATAGATTTAGTTGGTTCACGTCTTCCCATGTTATCTATTGAAATTGCCTGGGAGTGGGTAATGGTTTCTGAAATGAAATTGTAACAGAGTGAAATACTCTCTTTCACTGACTCCATCTTATTCAAGCCTTCAGTTGTCCTCATCACCTTCAGGCTAACAGTTTCTGCTCTGTCTTGCATATAGACATGCTAATCATTAGAGGAATTTTGCTTGCAGCCTGAGTTTTTACAAAAGCAGCCCTTCCTAACTTCCCCCTTCCCTTGATATAAAAGAAGCCTGAACACTGTATTTCCTTAAGATGAATTTGAGCATTACGTTTCCCATCTTTTCAGTTGGCACCTTCTCTATCAACAAACATTTTCTTACTCCAATCTCTGACATTTTGAGTTTTGGCCATGATTTAACATGGGGCACACAGATTTTGGATCATTTTTTAAAATTGTTGGTTTGCAGGTAGAACACCTGGGTCCACCTGGGTTTCTTCTAGAACTGGCCTGGAACTAGTTAGCGGTGAATTAATGGGAATATCATTTAATCTGTGTCTCAGACAGTTTCAGTCTCAGCCTGGAAAGTAAGTGTGATAAACTGCAAGATTTTTGAGTTTGTTCAGCACTCTGTGATTTAGGATCTAGGAATAGTGGGATCACTGAGAAGACTAGTTCAGAATTAACATAAGGTTAATTTTGAATCTTTTAAATTAGGAGATGCAGTGTTTTGCCAACTTCCTGCTGACTGGGTGGACATCTGGCATGTTATTTTCCATTTGGTAGTTGATCAAATATTCTAGACAGAATAATTTCTCAGAGCAGCATAAAGGTTGCCCTTGGTTCTCCAGGGACTTGGAAGGTAATGAAAACAGGTGCAGGGAGCAAATAAACCATTTAATGTTGTTATGGCCTATTCTCTGAGAGGACTTGATCATCGTTATGTGGCCTATTGAAACATCCTCTGAGAGCAAAAGAGTCAAAAGAAGGTGACCTCTAGCAACTGCTTGTTCAAAGAAGAAGCCAACAAAAGACTCCTTTCATGAAGATCCAAGAATTTCAGATTTAAAACAAAGATAAGAATTTGTGGCTGCTGACTTTTCTATACCTACATTTCAGTTCTTTTGCCTTGAAACCTTCGAAACCTTCCTGCTCAAAGACAAAAATCTCCTATGCTACGTGAAATTCCCTTAGTTTTCTGTGACTCTTCCTTTTGGTCAATTCAGGCTGTTTTAAGATCCCCAAATTATTGCTTACTCAAGTCAATTCAATAATTTTTTTAAAAGTTAAACTAATTATTTGGTGTTTTATAGACAAAATTACCTATAACATGAATTACAGACCACTTCTACTTTCTAAATGAAATGGATCCAAAGTGGACATTTGCCTTCATAAGGGAGGAAAAATAATTTTCTTCCTACCCTTCTAGGTTATTGGCTGAGATCTCCCTGTAACAAAAAAAAATATTAACAGGAGAAAAACAAACAGAAGTTTAATACCATGTAGACCTCCTGTATACATGGGAGATACTCAGGAAAACTGAGTAACTACCTGAAATGGCCCAAGACACCACAATAAATACCATCTCCAGCTAAAGACAAAAGATGAAGTTCGGGGATAGGTAAGCCATTATGGAGATGTTCAGGGAAAGCACAGTAAACAAGGATATGGTTTTTATGTAGATTGAAATCAGTGCCTTCTCCACTGATAAGAATTCTAGACATTTGGTCATCCATTTGGAAGGGAGACACCTTTACAAATGAAGATTTCCCTTATAAATGTAAATATCTCTCTTAAAAAAAAGGGTAACCTTCTAAACAGACCAATCATCAGTAACAAAATTGAATCAGTCATCCAAAACCTTCCCAAAAGCAAAAGTCCGGGAACAGATGGCTTCACTAGTGAATTCTACCAAACCTTCAAAGAGGATTTAATACCAATCCTGCTCAAACTCTTCCAAAAAATTGAAGAAGAGACTGTACTCCCTAACTCATTTTAGGAGGCCGACATTACCCTGATACCAAAACCTGGTAAGGACAACACAAAAAAAGAAAACTACAGACCAATATCTCTGATGAATACAGAGGCAAAAATCCTAAACAAAATTCTAGCAAATCGAATACAACAATACATTAAAAAGATTATTCCTCACGACCAAGTGGGGTTCATCCCAGGGGCACAAGGATGGTTCAACATCCGCAAACCCATCAAATGTGACACATCACATAAACAAAATAAAGGACAAAAATCATATGATTATATCAATTGATGCAGAAAAAGCATTTGACAAGATACAACATCTATTTATGATTAAAACACTTAATAAAATAGGTATAGAAGGAAAATACCTTAACATAATAAAGGCCATATATTACAAGCCCTCAGTTAATCTCATAATTAATGGTGAAAAACTGACGCCCTTTGCTCTATGTTCAGGAACACGACAGGGCTGTCCCCTATCAACTCTGCTTTTCAACATAGTGTTGGAAGTCCTTGCCAGAGCAATTAGGAAAGAGAAAGAAATAAAAGGCATCCAAATTGGGAATGAAGAAGTCAAATTATTACTCTTTGCAGATGACATGATGCTATATATAGAAAACCCTAAAGACTCCACCAAAAAGCTATTAGAAACAATCAACGAATACAGTCAAGTTGCCGGCTACAAAATCAACGTACAAAAGTCCATTGCATTCCTATATACTAACAATGAAATCTCAGAAAAAGAAATACACAAAACAATTCCTTTTGCAATTGCAGCAAAAAGAATAAAATACCTAGGAATAAACTTAACCAAGGATGTGAAGGACCTATATGCTGAAAACTGTAAGACATTTATGAAAGAAATTGAAGAAGACACAAAGAAATAGAAAGACATTCCATGCTCATGGATTGGAAGAATCAACATAGTTAAAATGGCCATGTTACCTAAAGCGATATACAGATTTAATGCAATCCTCATCAAAATCCCAATGGCAGTTTTTAAAGAAATAGAACCAAAAAAAATCATCAGGTTTGTTTGGAACCACAAAAGACCCCAAATAGCCAAAGCAATCTTAAGAAAAAAGAACAATGCTGGAGGTATCACACTCCCTGACTTTAGCTTGTACTACAGGGCTACAATAATCAAAACAGCATGGTATTGGCAGAAAAACAGACACATAGACCAATGGAATAGAATTGAGAACCCAGAAATAAAACCACATAAATATGGACAGATAATTTTTGACAAAGAAGCTAAAAACATACAATGGAGGAAAGACAGCCTCTTCAATAAATGGTGCTGGGAGAATTGGATAGCCATGTGCAAAAGAATGAAAATGTACTGCTATCTGTCACCGTGTACTAAAACTAATTCAAAATGGATCAAAGACTTAAGCATAAGACCTGACACAATAAACTGCATAGAAGAAAACATAGGTACTAAACTTACGGACCTTGGGTTCAAAGAGCATTTTATGAATTTGACTCCAAAGGCAATGGAAGTAAAAGCTAAAATAAACGAATGGGACTATATGAAACTTAAAATCTTCTGCACAGCAAAAGAAACCATCGACAAAATAAAGAGGCAACCAATGGAATGGGAGAAGGTTTTTGCAAACAGTACCTCCGATAAGGGGCTAATATCCAAAATATACAAGGAACTCACGAAACTCAACAACAAAAAAACAAACAACCCAATTGAAAAATGGGCAGAGGAGCTGAAGAGACATTTCTCCAAAGAGGACATACAAATAACAAATAGACACATGAAAAAATGCTCAACATCACTAATCATCAGAGAAATGCAAATAAAAACCACCATGAGATATCACCCCACCCCAGTCAGAATGGCTATCATCAACAAGACACATAGTAACAAGTGTTGGAGAGGCTGTGGAGAAAAAGGAACCCTCATCCACTGTTGGTGGGAATGCAGACTAGTGAAGAGGTTATGGAAGGCAGTGTGGAGGTTCCTCAAAAAATTATGAATAGAATTACCATATGACCCAGCAATCCCTCTCCTGGGTATCTACCCAAAAAATCTGAAAACATTTATCCATAAAGACACGTGTGCTCCAATGTTCATTGCAGCTTTGTTTACGGTGGCCAAGACATGGAAACAACCAAAATGTCCTTCGATAGATGAATGGATAACGAAGTTGTGGTATATATACACAATGGAATACTATTCGGTGATAAGAAAAGATGACATAGGAACATTTGTGACAACATGGATGGATCTTGAGAGTATAATGCTAAGCGAAATAAGTCAGACAGAAAAAGCAGAGAACCATATGATTTCACTGATACGTGGTATATAAACCGAAAACAACAAAAGAACAAGACAAACAAATGAGAAACAAAAACTCATAGACACAGACAATAGTTTAGTGGTTACCAGAGGGTAAGGGGGGTAGGGGGGTGGGAGATGAGGGTAAAGGGGATCCAATATATGGTGATGGAAGGAGAACTGACTCTGGGTGGTGAACACACAATGGGATTTATAGATGATGTAATACAGAATTGTACACCTGAAATCTATGTAATTTTACTAACAATTGTCACCCCAATAAACTTAAAAAAAAAAAAAAAAGAAATCCTAAAAAAAAAAAAAGAAAAGGAATCCACAGATTTCATCATGTGGGTAAACAACATTTAACTCATCTACTAATAAATTTAACACTGGTTTTAAAAAAAATAAAAAATAAAAAAATAAACCGTATTCAAACGGACATATTTTGCGGTGGGAAATTTTGCTCCTTTTTCCAACTTTCAGTGAAAATTGAGAGAGGGAGTGAACAGGAAAGCAAGGTGGTGATCCACACGTGTGGCTCTGCTTCAACAGAGTTTGACACTTACTACAGATAATTACATATGATGATTCTCATTACAACTGTGTTCTTCGGATTGCAAAACAAATTTTGCTTTTTTGTTGCTTTCCTTTGGTGTTGCCTTATAGCTGCCATACCGTTTGTTCCCCTGCGCTCTTCCCAGAATTTCACAAAGGAGTGCCTCAGCCAACTGAGGCCCCGATGGAGAGATATCGGAAAAGCTCCTTTGAGGGGAAGTCTCAGCAAACTGAGACCTGATGGAATTATATCGGTCCCTGCCTTCAATGGATTCCTTGGAGATGTGCGTGTGTGTGAAGGCAAAATACAAGCTGGAACACAATGGGCACTTTTGGAAAGACAGCCAGCAGGCTACTAACACACAGATCTTGAGATTAACAATCTTGTACCTCTTTAGAAGTTTATCAATAAAAACTACGCGTTGGCCCGATTCGGGGCTCAGTCCTTGAGACTTGAGACCCTTGGCCCCGCTTACACTCTATTCTTAACTACTGTCTTTTCTTAGCCCTGCACCGCTCTTCTCCTTTCGCACAGCTCAAGTCATGCCGGATGCGACACTTTGGTTGATTCAATACAATGTACTATAGGCAAAACCCTCTGCTAGGAGATGTGGGAGTAGAGAAGCCTGTGAGGCGTGATCTCAGCCCTTAAAGAACAGATGAGAGAGGAACCTAAATACTTACAGAATATGTGTACGTGTGAATGGCCATATTACCATATTACTGGTCACAAAGAAAGTCCGTGGGAATCCTGTGGGGGAGGGGAAGAGCTGCAATTGAAGGCGGGGGCTCTAAGTGGGCAGAGACAGAACAGGCTGAACACAACCAGGTGGTGTTTGGGGGGGGAGGCAAGAGGAGCAGTCATCCTCCCTAAGCACATTTAAACAGTTTTTAAGGTATGTGTCACATGACCATTGTTAAAAAGCATGATTAAAAAGATGTTAACAAACTGAGTAAGAAAGCAGGAGAATGAGACAAGTAGAGAAAGAGGTCTTATGAGTGATGTGTTTTTATGTTAATTATCCTACCTCAACTGAAGTGCAGGGCCCATCCTCTTCCCTATGGTTCTTAATAAACATTACACCTGACTGAACCTCTGAAGCAGGGAAGATGGACGGGAAATGGTGAAAGAGATCAGCAAAGTCCTGGGGTCAGAAAATGCCAAGGATGTGCAGGGAGTATTGACTATTCCGTTTGGTTGGAGTCTCTGGATTGCAGAAGAGAACAAAAGATAAGCCTGAAAGGTTAAATAGGGATTTGATTTTAGAGAACCTGAAATTTCAGCCTAAGGGCTTTGGACTTTTATCAGTAGACAGTGCAAAGTTTTGACCAGGGGAATAATACAATCAAAATAGTTCTTTAAGAATAGGAACACTCTGGGTATATTTAAGAGTATATTTACACATTACTTGGCAGAAAATCTTGGGTAAGCAGGGATGAGGTAGATATTCAAAGCTAGAGTGTAAGCAACTCCTACTAGGACCTTCACTGACCAACAGCTCCCTTGGCATCGATCATCTACTCTTCTGAACTATAATTACCATCTCGTGTTTGCTGGGGGCAATGACAAGATAACTGCACACTCACTGGGATAGTCAGTGAATAATGCGTGGTCATTGCTCGGGACATATTTTTTATTAGAAATGATGAAACAGGAAATGATAATGGAGATCGAGGGGGGAAAGGACCAGATTTGGGAACCCTTGATTTGTATTCAACTTTCAGGGAATATGTGTTGAGCAGGGAGTAGAATTAGTGCAGAACTGCAGGTATTTAAGACTATGTGTGAGAAGTTATGTCTGTTTCTTTTCTTTTCTTTTGCCCCTACACCCCCATCCTTCCTCCTCCCACCCTCTCCACTCCACCCCGCCCACACCCACCCAGCAGTTTTTGTTGCTCAGTCTACTTGTAGGGCACAGCTCCCTGGCCCATGCTGGCTGGTATTATGAGCCTTGTGCTCCCCACCCCTCGGTAGTTGGTCGCCGGTCATCGGTCTGCCGCTCACAGCAGCTCATGGCAGCTCTCGTTGGCTGCCAGCCACTCACGATGGCTGCCGGCCACTCATGCCAACTGCCGGCCACTCACGCCCCAGTGCGGCCACTGGCTGCTCTCGGTAGCACATATCAGCACAAAGCATCCCAGGGCAGCTCATGCCAACCTTCGGCTGTTCACAGCAGCCCAGCTCCAGGGAGAGTGGTTGTTCACAGTCTTAGCTGTAGAGGGCGCAGCTCCCTGGCTCATGTGGGAATCGAACCAGTGACCTGGGCGTTAGGAGGACGGCACTCAAACTGCTTGAGCCACCGGGCCACCCGTTTCTTTTAATGCCCATTAAATTATGAATATTTTTTAAACCTGTAAAAATACATTTAAAAAGTCTGATCATGAATAACTACCACCACCACAACAAAGTCATAAATCTTCTGATAGATAATAAATAAATCTAAATCTCCTTTATTTGCCAGAGTAATCACAGTGATTCTTAAATGACTAGCTTGGACAATGAAGACGCTTGTCATGGGGCGAAAGTCTGCATCCATTAAAAGGGACTCCTATCCAAATTTGATCTTTCCTCTAAGTGCCCAAATAGTCCAGGTGTACTATGTGTTGTTCTTCATATTTCCAGTACATTCATTACATATTTGGCAACAATTTCAGAACCTGGAAAGGCCAGCCAAAAGTTAGCCATTAACTAATCAAGATGAATCTTATTCAGCTGAATAAATGCAGACAAAGCATATGACATTTAAAGTAAAATAAAGAGGGTAGGGTCACCAAGAAACTCTTACAGGAGTAAGAAATTCATTAATATCAGTCATTACCTCCTCCCTCCAGTGAGGCAACTGTTTCCTTGAACTTCAAATGTGAAGTGCATTCACTGATGTATTTCCTGATTCGTTTCTTAAATGTTTCTTACATTTTCTCTATTTAGAAAAGGGATGAGTTTGAACTTTCTCAGGTCAGACACATCATAGGTAAGCAAAGTATAAAAACCAATTCAGCATCAAAGTAAGAAATGTCAAATGTGCTAAATTTATTCTATGTTACTATTACCCATGTCTATTTTGTGTTGACAGTTGTCTTCACAAAGAGACCACCAGAAATACTTGTTGATCAAGCAAAGCTAAGTGTATTAGACCTGTAACAGGCAGGGAAAACAGCACATTGTCAGTCTAGTATTGTCTCAAAATGCAGACATTAGGAAAGGGTATTACAGAGGGCATTACGGCCTGGATTGATTTTAAGGTGTGTCTTGCAAGGCAAGGAATAAGATGAGATTGGGCAAAGTTTAAGGACGTAATAGGTTGAATCTTTTCCACACTGAAAGTCTTTGCTAACACACATCCCTGAAACCTGGAGAAGAGGTGGGGCACCTATTGTCTTATGGAGGAGGGGCCTTTGCAGCATCTGCCAGCTCAGCATTATGTACTAGACCTCACTAGGGCAGGGTGGGTCACACTTTAGGCCTAGGGGGCCCAGGGAGCAGTGTAGAATCAGTATCCTCAAGGCCATCCATCTAGATGTTCCTGTCCCACATTTCAGGATCCCAGGTTTTCCCCACCAGGGCCTGGTCTTTGCAGAACAGACTTGCCTTGCCTAAGCCTTGAAACCTCTCTGGGGCTCCTGGACTCTAACAATATGGTCTTCAATATACATCTAGGCTGTGTCTGTCCTTGCTCTGCAGGAGATAAAGACCCATTTTAAACTGTCACAGAAACCCTAGGTTAACAGACCTCGGTCTTTTCTTGTGGGCATCAAATCAACTTAGCAGTATCCAGCCCATGCTGTCATCTTAGTAGGCATTTTCTCTTGTATTTTAAAAATGCCTGCATTGTGGCACCTACCACAGCATTCCCCTCCATCAGAACATTTCCCAGGTCACTACTGATGAAATCTTAAGCAATTGAGCCGCTACCCCTTACACCCGCTGACCAGTTGGGCAAGCTCCTCACCTGCTGGGAGATGGATGGGCCAGTCTAGATGGATGGCCCTGAGGATGCTGATCTTACCACCTGTTTCTCAAACCATTCCTGCTTCACTGTGTTATTTTGAGTCCTCCAAGAAGTAGACGCCATGACAGGGTTAATTGTGCCAGAAATTTTTTAGGAGAAGTAATGGGGAGTGAACTAGGAGAGAAAGAAAGAGCCATCACGTCACAGTACAGGTCTGAGCACGAGTGGAGGAAGGTGGAGGGAAAGACATACAGACGCAAGCTTCCAGACTGCTTTGAAATTCTCAGGGAAGTTCATCAAGGCTGCTGACAAATTCTTGAGCCAGAGTTGTTCATTAGACTCCCAGGAAGGGCCTGTTTTAGTGCCCTGCTGCTCTCAGTCTGTCAGTTGTGAGCAGGCAGCAGATCTTGAAAACGAAGGCCTTGGTACAAACTCAGTAGTGGATTTCAGAGCTTGGCATCTGGGTCCCTTCACTCTGGACAGTTGGAGATACGAGAGAGACTCCCTACAGCTCTCTCTCTCACATACAGAGCCTCAGAGTGCATACAGGGATATGTAAGCAAGTTTTTCTTTAGATTTCTTGCTGTCATTTAAACATCAGCTTTATCTGAGTAAAGAATAAGATTTAAGTTTTAATGATAAGGTACTCTACAATTGCTAAACTGGAATTTAAATCTGACTAAATACCCTAGTTTCCTATTCAGTTTGGGGGAAAATGTACACGTGATTAATTTAAAATATTAAAATATTCTTAGCTTAATGATCAAAGGTCTCCATGACCTAGTCCGAAACTACCTTGTCAGGTTTCTCATGACATAACATTTCCCAGTGAAACCTACACCATGGCCGCATGATCTTACTTGGGGTGACTCTTTACCTTTGCTTTGTTCTTCCTTTTCCTTTCATTCTCCACAAAGAAACATCCTGCTAATTATTCAAAATCCAGATGACCTACTACCCTCTTGCTTTTCTGGTCCCTGAGTTGGAATGAGTGACTTCCTACTATGACTGTAAGATTCCCTGCAAAGACAGAAGGGGAAGTGTCCACTGGTGCCTGGAATTGAGGTGGCCATTCTCATCTATCTCATGTCATCCTCACGTCAACCTGGCAAAGCAAATGCTTTTATCCTTATGTTTACATATCCTATTTGTTTTTTATGTTATGTAGCAAGTCAGTGGCTTAAAAACACACACATTTACTATCTCTGTTTCTATGGATCAGGAGTCCAGGCTTGGTTGGTTCTGGAGGCTCTAATAGAGAAAGGGTCTGCTTCATGCAGGTTTTTGAAAGGATTTAATTCTTTGCAGATGCAGATCTCATGGCAGCTTGCTTCTTCAAACCTGTTGAGGAGAGCAAGCCTCTAGAGCAAGTCTTATACAAGACGAAGTCTTATATAACATAACATAATCGTGGGACCAGCATCCCATGAGCTTTGTCATATCCTACTGGTTAGGGACAAGTCACAGGGTCATGGCAGACACCTTACAGTCTACCTGCACACAGGTAGAGACTTACTCTCAGTCATATTAGGCAATATTCTAACCAGTAAGAGGCAGACGTTACAATTCCAACTTTGTTCTAATTGCCACATTCTTGACACCAGATCATATCCATTTATTTCATTACAGTTGGACGATATGAAGGGGTGGAGTTACTGTGATGCTAAGGAAGCTTCAACTTCGGGATTCCTCATTCACACGTCCTCTTCTGAGGCCTTGGGAGAGCCCAGGGTGGATCCCACTTATGTGGGCCCCAAACTTTGTACATAAATGCAAAATAACAAACAAGATTACTAGGGCCCCTCCCAAGGCCTCAGAAGGAGCCCTGCAAGTAAGGGGCCCTGAAGCTTACGTGTCGTGGCTTCATGGTAAATCTGCCCCCTGGTGACATGTCATCAGCGTTAGACTTTCACTGGGATCCTTTACCTTTTAGTCTATTACAAGGCCTGGGGAATAGTAGCATTCAAACATATTGTGCATCATTAAATCAGCAGAACCACTCCTCTGAGCATGGATGCTTCTTCCGCACTTTGCGTGCTTGCCTCCCTCCCCACAAGGACTCCTTGCACTCACCCGGCCTCCCCGTGTAGTGGCCTCTCTACTTCTTCCATTCTATCAGCTCTCCTTTCTTTGCTTCTCCTTCAACCAGCTTAGCTTTCACAGAACAAATTCCCTAGTTCTTTTTCCTTTTTGTTGTACCCATCTGGCAAAACCCCAATCATAGATTAGACAAAAAAAATTATATATAAAAATATTATAAAATAAAAATATTAATTATAAAATTATATCTATATCTATATCTATCTATCTATCTATCTATCTATCTATCTATCTATCTATCTACATACATACTCGTGTATACCCTCTGCTCTGGAAGAATTTACACACCAGAGCCTCTTGGTCCCACCATGCACTGGGATTATCATGCTCCATCGGATGATTCTCTGGTTACCTCAGCCCCTCACTCTTCAGATGATCATTCAAACATCACCCCTCCTCAGTCTCAAATGCCCACTCCTCCTCCGCCCTTTTGGCAGATAACTGAACATCCCACTTCACAGAGAAAATAGAAGTCACCAGATGGATATGCCCTTGTCTGTCTGCTATTGTCTCTGCAAACGTCCTTTAACCTTTACCATTCTGATCTTTCTACGTAGAGAATCTAGCCTTCCTCCAAGCATGGGACCATTCCCCACCTGGGCTCTGGGTGCCAACTGTCCCCCACCCCTCTGGCCATCCAGAAACCTCACATCCTGGGTCATTCTTTTTTTTTTTTTGCTTTGCACCCTTCCTTTTATCTTTAGTATACGTGCTGCCAAAGCGAACACTCCTTTCATCTTTTATATTCCACTCTTCCTTCCCAAAGGGCTTCTTTATCATCAGTTTTTAAATATCTGCAAACCAAACCAATCCAAGTCAGAGGGAAAAAAAAAGGAAACGCCCCCACCCCCTGCCCCCAATGCTGCTGCTGCCCTATTTCTTTCCTCTTTACAGCCAGTTTTCTCAAAATTCTTGATTATTCTCGCTGGCTTAATTTGCTTCCTTTGCATTCAATTTTCAACAGCTCCAATTCTGTGAATGCATTGGTCAGCTCTTGTTTAGGTAATCAGTGAACACTGCATTCAAGAAGTGCTTTCCAGTTTTCATTGCACTTGTTTTCTTGGCATCATCTGACACCGCTCACCTAACCACTCCCTCCCCCTGCTCTGTGGAAGATACAGTGGGTTGGCTCCTGCAACATTCATTCCACTCCCCTCTTCGCATCCCTTCTTGGCAGAGGGTAGAAAGCTAAAAACAACATTTTCCATATTCCCTTGCCACCACTGTTTACAGATGGGATTCAGGTTTCACCAATCAGACGTCCTCTCAGAGAACTGCCATTTGAAACTGAGACAAATGGTAGACAGGCAGGCTTGATGTTTCTGTGCTGGTGTGCTCTGTGGTGTAGGCAGGAGGGTTCTGAGGCCAGCAGCTGGGTGTGGCTTCCCCTCAGCAGGTCCCTCACAATGTGGGCAGTTGCTCCTTTGGGGGACCAACTCTGCAACGTGGCTTTGGGAGCTACTCCTGGAAGTTCAGCTTAGAGTCTGTTTCCTTGCCTTTCCGAAGAATTCTATGAGTTGCCTATGACTTTCAGTAAATCTCTTTTATTTATATCATCTAGCATAGATTCTGTTGTCTGAGACTAAAAACATTGCCAAAACAGCACTTTATTTTTTTTTAACTGATGAATCATTTATTTGGACAAGATGAAAACATCTCCACATTTTATTTTTATACAGAAAGTGGAACATTTCAAATGTATTAGTTTTTTTTCTCTTTTCAACACAATTCATTTTCATCTGGTCCCAGCGACTGTTTCTCATTTTAGGATTCACGTTTAAGTAACACACACGAGCCCATTACAGCCACGGGAGCATACTTGAATTCTGTATAGTCATTTATTATGGTGACCATAACAACATATGGTAAAAACCCTCTGACTTCATTTTAAGTCAGTTCTGGCCTTCTTTGTACAAGCCTCTATCAACTGCATTATTATCTCCTTCTGTCAGAAATTTGATGTCTCCATTATCCTTCTCATGAATTTTAATTACTCTGTGAACTATTAGAATGTCTCTTCCTTCAACTTTGAAAACAACTGTTTCACCAGCTCTCATAGGGTCTCCCAGGAAATTTGTTAGAAACAGAGGGCCTACCCTCTGCAAGGTTGGCTCCACACTGCCACTGAGTACCTCCATCGGGCTCTCGCCACCATGGACGATGACCAATTACAATCCTTGTTTTCCTTGTGCCTCATGGCTCCTCCTCCTGTTGACATCTGGCCACCAGAGGAAGCAGTCCCTGGGGCTCCATCCTAGGCCCCTTCATGGCCTTGCCCTCCCTGCGCCTCTGGCACCCACGATCACATTGTACTCAGTCCCTCTATAAAAATGATCCAGTGTATTCGTCTAGTGGCTTAAAATAATGTCCATTTATTGTCTCACAGTTACGTAGGTTAGAAAAGCAGTTACAGTGTGGCTCAGCAGGATCTTCTGCTTCGAGTCCCATAGGGAAGGCTGAAATCAAGGTGCGGCAGGGTAACATTCCTTCTGGAGGCGAGAGGGATGAAACTACTTCCGGCTTATTCAGGTTGTTGGTACGACTCAGTTTCTTGAGGGTGTAGTCCTTGAGGTCCCTGATTCCTTGGTGGCTGTCAGCTGGGAGCCTCTCAGTTCCTTGTGGCCTCCTGCATTCCTTGTCAAGCTGTCCGGCTGCTCTCTCCCTCTTCAAACCAGCAGTGGTGTATTGAGGACTTGACATGCTTCAAATCTCTGGTTTCTCCCTCAGCCTCACTTTTTTCTGATTGCAGTCAGAAAATTCTCTGCTTTCCGCCACTCCCCATCTTTTTATTTTTGCAATTTATTTTTCTTACTGAGATAGAAACATAACATGAAATTCTCATTTTAAACTATACAATTCAGTGGTTTTTCGTATGTTCACAATGTTGTGCAACCATCACCACTATCCAATTTTGGAACATTTCCGGCACTCCAAAGGGAACCCGGTACCTGTTATTAATGACTTCTAAGTCTCTACTCTGCCTGTTCCCTGGCACCCACCAATTTGCTTTCTGTCTCTATGGATTTGCCTATTTTGGACATTTCTTTTAAATGGAATCCTATAATGTGTGATCTTTTGTGCCTGGCTTCTTCCACTCAGAATGTTTCACCCTTGTTGTATCACATATTAGCACAAGGAATGAATCACATCTTCATTCCTTTTTATGGCCGAATAATATTCCATTGTATGAATGTACCAGAATTTGCCATTACATTTATCAGTTGATGAATATTTCAGTTGTTTATACCTTTGACTATTGTGAAAACTGCTTCTGTGAACATGTGTGTACAAGTTTTTATATAAACATATATTTTCATTTCTCTTGGGTATATGCCTAGGAGTAGAATTGTTGGGTCACATGTTTAACTTTTTGAGGAACTGCCAAAATGTTTTCCAGTGATATACAAGGATTCCAGTTTCTCCATATCCTCATCAACACTTGTTTTTCTTCCCCCACAATGTAACCATCCTAGTGGTATTTCGTTGTGGATTTAATTTACATTTCCCTAGAGACTAACAATGTTAAACATATTTTCATGTCCTTATTGATTTTCTTGGAGAAATGTCTATTCAAGTCCTTTGCCCCATTTTTAATTGGGTTTTTGTCTTTTTATTGTTGAGTTGTAAGAATTCTTTATATATTCAGGATACTAGAACCTTGTCAGATATATGGTTTTCAAATATTTTTTCCCATTCTTATCTCTTTCTTGATAGAGTCCTATGATGCACAAAAGTTTTTAACTTTAACTAAATTCATTTAATCTATTGGGGGGGAGTGCTTGTATTTTTGGTGTGTCATATCTATGAAAATCTCTTTGCTTTTAGGGTTCATGTGATTATGTTGGGTTCACATAGATAATGCAAGACTATCCCTGAAAGCTCTAATCTTAATCACATCTGCAAATCCCCTTGCACCATGTAAGGTGATATGTATTCACAGGATCCACGGATCAGGATGTGGCCATCTTTGGGGTCATTCTGCCTACCACAACCAGCTCCTTAGAATCTTCTTTCAGCCATCTCAAGCCTTTCTGATTCAACACATCCACAGTCTGTCCTCTTCTGGTATTCCTGATCCTAGTAAGCAATGTAATCTATCCATTTCAAAAGACAAAATGTTCAAAGTCATCCTTAAAATCTTCTCCTTTCTCACTTTCATTGCCAAGTTTTCTGATTTGTACCTTGTAAATTTCACACATACCTGTCCACTGTCTCCACTTCTACCAATCTTATCTACCTCTTGCTAGGTTTTCTTTTTTTTTTTTCACTTTTAATAAAAAAGATGTTACTGTAAGTGTAACATATCTCTAAAGCCTTCAGAAGTGTGCCTGATACATAGTTAGCTTTCAGTAAGTATTAGCTACTACATAGCTGTTGTTAGTTTCAGATAGAGACAAAATTTCTTAATAATGCCTACTAGCCCTTGTGTGGTTTGGTCCCTTCCTCTCTCTCTAACTTAATCTGGCAGTGTCCCCCCTCGCTCTCTGTGCTACTTCCCGGCTCACCTTGCTTCAGGTCCTTATGTTCTCTGTGTGACCACTTATATTCTCTATTCTCCCACTCAGTGACCTCAGCCTGGACCTTATTTTTCCTTCCTTTTCTTAACCTTATAAACTCTTATCCTCTTCAAATCTCAGTATATATAAGTGCCACTTCCTTTGAGAATTCCTCCCTTTTTCCATTGACTAGGCCAATTACCTTAGGCTCTCATACCATCATTCATGGGTCCTTGTCACAGTTGCAATTTTACATTTGTTTGTGTAATTGTTTGATTTATGATATTCTCCATCACTAGACTTGAAGCTCACCAAATAGCTCTACAATCTAGCACAGCTCAGTAAATATTTGTTGAATGAATGTATATTTTTATAAGATCCAAAAACATTTAGCCTATAGAGCAATCATTTGGTCTACGCTTTTCTCATGTGGAAATAAATTAAGACCACTAAAACATAAACAAGCAAAGGCTATTTAGTCAGAATTTGCAAGGAAGTCAGCCACCATCACTCCTGTTTTGTCAGAGACTCGAAGTCAGGCAGAGGAGAGAAAAAAAATTTTTTAGTGAAATAAGGAGAGGATTTCAAGATATACCCTGACTAGAGGCTGTGGGCATGGGGGAGCTGTAGGAGGGTTAACTAAAAGTGCGACAGCCTATGTGATTGGTTAGGGGGGCATATTTGGCTTTCTCTGGTTGGTCTTAAGTCGGAAGCAGGCACCAAAACCAGCAAAACTGTCAGTTATTAATCAAGTCTTGGCCATTTGGGGGCCAAAATTGTTACAGAGGTTATTGCTTGGCTTTCTGGACTCTTTGCTAGAGATAGTGGTCTTACTTACTGTAAGTCTTGTGGTAGATAGTATGTTGGCTTCCTAGGCCGGTTGTCGTATATCATAGGTTGTTTCCTGAGCTAGATGTTGCAGATATGGGTCAGAGTTCTATTTTTGTATATGGTCTGGCCATTGTCCATTTGTATATTCAGTTTCTCACTCATATGTACAACAGAGGGGATCTAGGAGCATTAAGAGACTTTCCCCCGTTCACACAGCTTGTTAAGAACATCTGTCTGGCAATGTATACCTTACCCACCACTTCTCCCACTCTGGTAGAAGGCAGTCTGTGCCTGGGATGCAAATGATACAGTTTTGTCCTGTAATGTATGAACCAAAGGCTGAGGGTCTTTTACAAAACTCTTAAGGCGATTGAAGAAAGACTATAAGATAAGGTTTGAGTTGAGGGCAATAATATAGCATTTAGTCCTACCGTTATGAAAAGCTCCACATCTTCCCTTGACAAGTGAGTTAGCTTCCACTTTTCCCTGGTGTGGTAGTAGGGTTCGGATTGACTCATTTAAATGTGGTTTTTCTTAAAGAATTTAAAACTTGGACTGGCGGGTGCAAAGGGCAGTGTTGGCATATATGCCCCTTAGGAAGATAATCATGTCAGACATGTAAATCGAGAACTATAATTTGTAGACCTAGGAAAGGATCATTTTTAGCTTCAGGGAATTTCTCAAGTCAGCTCTTGTCTGGAATTAGACTGACGGAAAGATGAGTATATTCAAACTCTCAGTCCCTGTGATTATCATCAGAATACAAGTGGCTTCTCAGTCGCCCCTGTGGACTGGTCCCCTGTGTGGGCCTCATCACTGAATGCATCTGCAGTCTGTGTTATTGAGCTCAGTGAGGAGACTAAAGGCGTGGTGGGAAGAGACCTTTGAGGAAATTTCTCTTCAAGAGTGTGCCTCGGGTATGGCTAAACTACTGCTGATGATTTCAGCCTGAAATGGCTTGTACGAAGGCCTAACGGAGGTAAAAGTCCTCCAGAACTACAAATATTCTCATTTAAAAACAAATATCCTTTTAAATTTTAACTTATAATTTATTATATATAAATAAACACATAATATAAATATAAACTTGTAATAAATTTAAAAATAAATATTTTAAACAAAAAATACTGTCAGATGGTCTATTAATATAGTCAAAGGAATTGTGCTATTTTAAAGTTTTCCAACCTAACAAAGAAAGTTAGTAATACTATCACAGGAGGGTTTATCTGCAGCAGTTTTGAGGAGAACAAAGAGAACAAAGGGTAAAAAGAATCAAAGGCTACTTTGCATGATAATGGGCTCACAGACTCCTAGACAGGTGGGGTAGACACTATTTCTTAAACCATTTAGTATGGAAATTTTTCAAAGGAGTGTATTCTCTGTCTCTGGAATATTTTAGAGCAAATCCCAGAAATCATGTTTTTTTGCCAGTAAACATTCTATTGTGTACTTTTAGCAGATGAAAACTTTTTAAACATAACAAAGATACCATTATCCCCTAACCCACCAAAAAATCAACAATAATTTCTCAATATCATCTAAACCTCAGTCTCTGTTTAAACTTTAGATTGTCTCAAAATTGTTTCATTAGGGTTGGTTTCTTTAGATCATGAACCAAACAATATCCACATACTGCATTTAGCTGACATGTCAGTAGGATCTTTTGTATTAAGGAAAACATTTTTGAAATAGTTGGGTGACACCAGAGATGGCAGTTCATAGGTATTTTGTGTATTAAGCATCTAGGAATATATTTCACTTCCAAATAAATATAAACTCCCCACTGGACCTCCCCATCCTGTTTAAGGATGGGGTTCAGGACATGCTACCCCCAAAAATGGCACTGTGGCATATTGACTATATTAAGCTGGAAGAGTTTGAATTAACAGCAGAAATAAGTCACTCTGACCTTCCTCCACCCTTCTGTCCTGAAACAGGTCATAAAACCGTCATGTGAGATGTGCCCTCTGTATACCCAGAGAAAAGGAGAATCTTATGTCTGAAGACAGAGGACTTGAGAAGACTCCTAACAAACAGACCTTCCTAAGGTTCTCCAGTTTCCTACACTTACCGCATACTCCTTAGCCTGTCATGTTCCTGCACCACTGTCCACTTTCAATCTTCATCGAATCCAGCAGAAATGTACTCAGGCCTCACTGTTTCTTTAGCTCTTCATTTCCTTATGAGGGTCCTGTGTCACCTAAAACTTATATTCAATAAATTTGTATATTTTCTCCTGTTAATCTGTCTTTGTCAGTTTAATTTTTAGACCCAGCTAAAGACCCTAAGAGGGTGGAGGAAAACTTTTTCTTCCTCTACAATGATGTATTTTGGTTTTGATAGAATGTGGGTACAAGAATTATTTCATTTCCTGATAGCTCTGTAAGTAATTTAAAAACGTGATGACCATAAGATAATTAGCAGTTGACCTTTGCCTCATGTGGGAAGACCATGGGTGGCTGGACCATCATGATGAAGGGGAGACCATCTAATAGGGTGATTGGGTTCAGCTCCATGGCCATGGCCATAAAGACCACGTGGCTAGGTCTTCCTAATCTTCCAGAAAGATAAAAATCTAGGGATCTAGGGGAAAACTCTTGAATTGACATGCTGACAACTGATTAAATTGAAGACAATATAGACGTGCCCACTCATTATCTTCTGGTAGTGCTTCCAATGAGAGTTTCCCAGTGCCTGCACTAAAAGTGAATTTTCCAAAGTAAATCCCCAAATGGAGTACTGAATAGTCTTTGCATCACTGCCATCAGCTTAATGATGAGTCTCGGTTCCTGAGTGCTCTTTTCCTGTTGAGATTCAACGTGTTTTCACTCTTTTTCAACCCTTCCTAGAATAGTTCAATTGCTTAAAGTTACTATTATGTCCTCACCAGTGTAAACCCACTTACTTACACAGCTTAAAGAATCCAGCTACTTCCAACCTTTGTAATCGTGAGCAAATAAAAATGTGGTTTTGCATATTTAAACCCAGCAAGTTATTAATTGAAATGACACAAACTCAGGTTTTTGGCACCCTTATATTCATATTGTGAACAAACATAAATTTCACTGATTTCTACTTAGTGTCTTTTCTGAAAGTGTTCGTGTTGTAAAAGGCTTGTCTCTATCACCAATCCAACATATATTGCAATGTCGTCAAAATCCTCAATTCGTGTTTCACTAAGTTGATGTATGTTGTGATCTAGGGGGAATGAGGTAAAGTTTGTATTTGAACTGTCTGTGAGGGAAGGGATTGCTTAAGCAAGTAGTGGAGTGATTGTAGGACAAGATGTCTCTATAAGTTATTTTCATGCATCCTGGAATCATTCTTTTACCTACAAGTAATTGTGCTAACTATAAATCATTTTATCTGCATATTAAATCAGGTTTCTCAATAATGCAACACTCGGTTAGCCAAGCCCAAGTTATTGTTTGTACTGGAAAAATATAAATCTGCATTTCATTAAAAAAAAGAAAAGAAAAACAATATAGAGCAAAGACTACACACTGCTCCTCCAAAATAAAATATATTGTAAGAAGCACGTATTTGTCTGGTTTGTGTTGTTAAAAGATAAAGTGAGGCATGCTAAAATTTGAGCAAAAATCGGCTTGAATGGGGCAGCACCAAACCAGAAGTGGTTAGTGTTCTGCCAACAGGAGTCAGGGGAAAGACCTATAGAGAAAGTGCTGAAGCAAAGTAAGGAAATTATTAATTAGCTATAGCCCAAATCCTAGTGAGCTGTTTGTGATTTGTTGTCCCTAGAGTTCTGACTTTGTAACCTGAAGGCATGTACAGGCTTAGATTTTGGTTTGCTTACATAGAATGCCATGGCATTAAAGCCGCTTGGGTGTAATGGTCTCCTTGTTTAATTAATTTAACAGTGCCCAGGTCCAATTTGCTGCTTTGGATTTGACTTCTGGTGTACCTGATAGAGAATATAATCCCATCCAAACCCTCTAAGAGCTCCTCAGCCTGTCTCCGGCTCACACCAGTGGTAATAGCTGCAATAAGGATTAGAGACATCCTCCTCACTGCTTTCTGGAGGCTACTTCTGGAAGGAGGAAAGTTATAAGGAGAAAAGTTGAAGAAGAGTCATCCTCCGTTTCTCTAGCTGAGTACTTGTCAGTAGGTCGAATCTCTTGGACACCTATAGGCTCCAAGTGAAGCTTCTGGATGACATGGAATGAGAGTCCTGTTACCGACTGGGTCTGAACATTGCCCTACTCACTTTGAGTGTATGCTGTTCCCCAGAGAAGGTCTATGTTCTTGTTTCTTGAAGAGGTCAGGTAACTGTCCCAAAGCTGCACAAGGACTGGGTGGCTCCCAACTCCCAGTCTGACTCCCAGTTCCCTCGCTTTGCTAGCCTTCCCAGGCTGGCACGTACTCCCCATTTCATGGTTTTCTGAAGTCTTTTTCTGTTCAACCTTATCTTCTACCAGCATCCCCCTCGCCCTTCTTCCTGAGATGTGTGACTTCCTCACCCAGAAGAAATCCCAGAACCCTAGTCTGGTCCTGTGTCTTTCAAATTCTGCTGTTTTAGATGTTTACAGAAGTTCAAAGGCTTATTTTTCAGCTCAGGAGACCGGTGAGATCTGTAACCATACCTATTCATGGAGTTTGTGTCTTTGGTTTTCTCACCTTGTAATAAATAAATTTCTTCCCTCTAACCCTTGCTACTCGAAAGTGTCTTCATAAATGAGCAGTATTGACTGGTCTAATACCAGAGCTTGTTAGAAATGCCAAGTGTCAAACACCACTCCAGACCTACCCAAACAGAATTTGCATTTTCGCAAAATCCCAGGTGATTCATATGCACATTGAAGTTTGAGAAACTCTACTCTAAACAACCAGATGTGGCCATCCACGTTCCTGATGATGTGGCAGAGTTGTGAGGCAGGAAGTAGATCAAGACAGAACTTCTAAGACCGCAGCTTTTAAAGAAACTGCTCACCCCACCCATCACTGACTTGCACCAGCTCTTCAGCAAGTGAAATCTCAGTAAGGCCATGGACTTCAGTCTCAGGAAGCTAGACCCAGCTTTGGGTTGTGGGTTTGCTGGATGGGACAATAATAGACTTCAATGCTCTCATGTTGAAATATTTCTTCCAATTAGTTCTTAATCTGAAAATGACACTAAATTGACCTTGACTGAGCAAACATTTAATTCTGACGAGCAGGTTCTCTTAGTGTCTATAGCACACCCTTCCTTGTGGTCTTGGTTCTATGGGAACTGTTTTACAATTCTTTGTGTTGTCCAAGACGGATAGAGATGCAAATTATGTCCTGTCTGGTAGAGGTTCAATTTGCTTCCCTCCCCCACTATGGAAAATGAGTTTTGCCTCAGTTTGCATATTAATTTCAATATACCTGATCTATAAATTTGTTCTTCAGATTCCCCTTGAACTAGCTTTAAGATCTGCTTTCTCATGAGTTAAATAAAATATTTATCATGGGTTCCTTTTTTATCTGTATGACAGTTACAATTTTATCTTTTTTTTTAATTATCATTTAACATTAAGTGACTACCTTTCTTCTCCTGTTTTAATTTACTTGTGTAGTAGGATTTCTCAACCTCCGCACTATTGACACTTTGAGCCTGATCATTCTTTGCCGAGGGGGCCATCCTGTGCATTGTAGGATTTTTAGCAGCATCCCCGGCCTCTGCACGCTACATACTCGTAGCACTTCCCTCCCCCATATTCATGACAACTAAAAATGGCTCCTGACATGGTTAAATGGCCCTTGAGGGGCAAAATCCCACCCCCAGCTGAGAACCACTTGTTTATAGTTAATAAACAGACATCTTGTCACTATTAAACCGACAGAAAGACAGAATAGAAGTAACATTGTTCTCTTGATATTTTCCTAAAAGTAGGAGGGATGAGAAAATCTGCTGGGAATATCATGTTTCAGACATTATGAAAGGTCATGGGAGCTTTGGGAGAAACAAACATCACTGAAATCCAAAACGGAAGCCAAGAGGTTTTTGTTTTTGTTTTTGTTTTTTTTGGCAGAAATTCTTTGGTTTAAGGGTGACTTGCGAAGTTTCAGTGTTCTGAGGTCCCCAGGAACTGACTCAGAGTGGCTATCACCTGCCAAGAAGTGGTGAGTGTTTGCTTTGGGTTTACTTAAAATTAAAGAGACTTAGTGCCTATCTGCTTCTATCCTAGGAGGGCCCCATGGACAATAGGTTGATTCAACATTTATTCATTCACTCACTTGCTCATTCATTCATTCACTGGACCAGGAGTTGTGTGTACTGCGTGAGGAGAGAGTAGAGGCTGAGATATATTCCCTCCCTCCCAGGAGGGTTCAGTCTACTAGCAAAATGGAGATGTGATCATCACAGCCATGATAGTAGGTTCTATTTATTGAGCGTTGTGTGATAATTACAGACATCTTTATATATATATATATATATATATATATATATATATATATATATATATATATATATAATGCTCATAATAACTCTAGGGGGTAGGAATGATTGCTTTCCAAGGATTGCTTTCTCAGGGAGTTTAAGAAACTTGTCCCCAGTCACACAGCTTCTGGCAAAGCAGGGCCTGAAATGCAGCCTGTGTTAGGCCCAATATATAGATCATGCTGCCTCCCTCTCCTCCACCCTCTGCTAAGAGCAGTAACAGACACTACCTACACCAGAGAACAGAGCAGCCAGGCTAAGAGAGACGGCTTCTCAAAGGAGGTGACATTTGAGCTTGGCCTTGAAGCATGACTAGAACTGGCCTGGTCATGCATGCTTGTTCCCCTTCATCAAACATTTATGGGGTATCTGCACAGGCTCAAAGACTCTGCATTGTGAATTTAAAACTAGGCTTCACCTCTGTCAGCTTCTTACCATTTAGAAGCCTATTTCCTGTCCTCTATTTTATGTTTAATCAAGGTTCCCCAAGTTCTCCAGGCTCAGCTGCATGACTGCAAGGAAGCTCCCTTTTGTGTGTCTGAAGCTCTCCCGTGTTGGGATGGGGTGATCACATGTCCTGGCTACACCCATTACCTCCTGCTTAGAGCTGCTGCCCCCACTTTTCCTGCATTACCTCTGGTGTCCGGTCTCAATCCCACTATGCTCACCAACTCCCTTCAGGCTGACTCCCCTGACCACGAGGACACACCCTCCTCTGCCCCGCAGGGAGGTGGAAACACCTGTCTGCCTCACAAGTGCAATAGTTACCCCGACTGCTGACTATGAGCAAGGGAGGGTGAGGGAGAAGGCTTTCTGCACAGCACAGGAAACAATGTGAGGGGAATTTGCAGGATTATTACTATGTTTATGTTATCGATTAATATGTTGAATTAGATCATCAGTGTTCTTATGCTTTCTTGTCTTCAGCCGGAATTAGACTAAGAATAAGAAAAACTGAAACTGCTTAACTTGGAGAGCTACTTGGCTGTGTGCAGTGCTCATTTCACCAATAAACCAGACTCTTCTAGCTGGGGCTCGTGCTCCTTCTGGATGAAGGGGAAACTTTTAAAATGCTAATTTATATTTTACGAAAAAGTGGGAACAGTTGCCCCTAATGTTTTGTTTAATGTTTTGTGTTTTTTCTTTTAATTGTAATAAAACATGCATAACTTAAAATTTACCGTTTTAACCATTTTTAAGTATACAGTTCAGTAACATTAAATACATTTACGTTGTTGTGTAACCGTGACCGCTCTTCATCTGCAGAAATTTTTCATCTTCCCAAACTAAAACTCCGTACCCATCAGACAATAACTTTCTATTCCTCCTCCCCTCAGTCTCTATGAATTTGACTATGCCAGGTACCTCAGGTGAGTGGGATCATTCCAATTTTGTGATTGGCTTATTTCACTTAGCATAGTGTTTTCAAGAACTTTGTATAGATATATCACTTTCTGTTTATCCATGTATCTGTTCATAGACATTTGGGTTGTTTGCTGCACTGAATATTGATGTACAACTATCTGATTCTTGTTTTTAGTTCTTTGGGGTACATAACCTGGAGTAGAATTTCTGGGTCATATGGTAATTTTTTGTTCACCTTTTTGAGGAGCCTCCCTACTGCTTTTCATGGTAGCAGCACCATTTCACATTCCCACCAGCAATGCATGAGGGTTTCAACTTTTCACCACCCTCGCCAATAATTATTTTCCATCTTTTAAAAAATAGCCATTCTAATAGATGTAAAGTTGTATCTCATAGTTTTGACTTGCATGTCCCTAACGACTAGTGATCATGAACATCTTTTCATGTGCTTATTGGACAGATGTATATCTTCAGAGAAATATCTATTCAAGATCTTGGCTCATTTTTAAATCAGGTTGTTTTTCTGTTGTGGAGTTGTATAAGGTCTTTATATATTCTGGATATTAATACTTTATCAGATATATGATTTGCAAATATTCTCCCTCATCCTGTGGGTTGTTGTTTTTCATTCTTTCGTTAATGTCCTTTGATGCATAAAAGGTTTTAATTTTGGTGAAGTCCAATTTATCTTTTTCTTTTGTTGCTTGTGCTTTTGGTGTCATATCCACAAATTCATTGTCTAATCTAATATCATAAAGCTCTTTCCCAATGTTTTCTTCTAAGAGTTTTATAGTTTTAGCTCTTATGTTTAGTTCTTTAATCCACTTTGGGTTAGTTTTCGTATATGGTTTAAGGTAAGGGTCCAACTTCATTCTTTTACATGTGGATATACTGTTTTCCTAGCACCATTTGTCAAAAAGACTGTCCTTCTCCCATGTAATAGTCTTGGCACTCTTGACAAAAATCATTTCATCATGTATGCAAGGATTTATTTCTGGGCTCTTTATTCTATTCCACTGGACTTTTTTTATGTCAGTACCACACTGTTTTGATTATTGTAGCTCTGCAGTAAGTTTTGAAATCAGGAAGTGTGAGTAGTCCAACTTTGTGTTTTTTTTTTCAATACTGTTTTGGTCATGCAGATTCCCTTGAGGTTCCATATGAATTTTAGGAAGAGTATCACTACTGGTTTTAATGGCAAAATTCCTAGAGAACTTTCTAGTATTCAAAAATTTAGCTTCATTTTGATGCTTTGAATTCTCTCTACTTAATCATCTGACCAGTAGTGTACATCATTGCTTTTGATTCCTCATTCTTTTGATTAACAGAAAAATTTCACATATTTTGAAGATTATATTATAACCTCTTGATTGAGAATCATTGTTTTCTATGTGTCTTTAGAATCTAGATGTTTCTCGTTGACTTATTTTATTTCCATCTTGAAAATATATATATTTTTTATTTTTAAATAGAAAACTATGTTCTAATAATAAATATGGTTTTAAAAATGATATCCCCTTGGTTCTGACTCAGTGATTCTTTGCCCCACCCACCCCCATTTAGCATCGCTGACCTGCGGTGACAAGACGGACCCCACAGCAATTCTTGTCAGAAGGTTCTTCCATGTTCTCAACCACCTGAGAGCTGTACACTTAAATCATAATGTTTTGCTGGCTATGAGGTACTTTTAAGGAAACATGTAGGAGACCCAGAGACTGCTCCAATTGGAAGGTTTCCATAGGTGTTGAAAAAGATTCTCCCTTTGATCAAACTCTAATCAGGCTCCTCCAAGCTCTTCTTTAAATAGGTGCTGAATTTTGGGCTTCTATATTCGTCTCTGCATTTTCCAATTTTAGCAAGAATCCTGCTAAGTCAGTTTAGCCAGAATCTCCTACTCTTGATATCTGATCACCTTCGATATTGTTCCTCATCCCCCAGCAACCCCAGGTGATAGCTTATCAACCGGGTCTGCCTTCAGCAAGAATCCTGTTAGGTTGATTTAGCCAGAATCCTTCTTAACCTTGAACTTTTCTCTCTGTAACTGTCTATCCACTGACCCCTACCCTGCTCCTTGTTATATTTGAAGTCGAGTCTGATCTTTCTCCCCACTACAAAAGCCCACTGAAGCACTCTTTATAGCCATCGCGATAGTTCCCTGAATAGTCTGCCTGATCATGGCTTAACAAGCGTCATGAATAATTTTTTCTTTAACAGCACCTCTTCATGGGGAGGCCTAGCAGGCATTTCCCTCAGGACCTAGCATCAGAATAATTTGTGCTTCTTGTGAATAACTGGTTTGTTTTAGTTTCTGGAAGAAATAAGTATCTTGCAATATAGCATTTTTTTTCTCTTCCAAGTATGCTATATGGCATGCATTTTTTTGTGTTATTCTCACCCTAGTTTTATTATTTTCATACGTATTGTTTTTCTAACATTGATTCCCTCAAATATTTATCTTTTAAATACTGTATGTATTCTCTGGTAAGCTGCCTCAAACCTTTGGGGAACATAGTTAATATAAATAGTTTGTAAAATAGATTGAATTGGAGTTATCCTCAATGAAACTTAGTCTCACTTTTGCCCCCCAGGCCATACCAAACCCATCTAATTCTGCATCAATTTGAAAGCTGGCTATATGTCAATCCCAAGCTTTTCTGGGCTGAATTTTAGTGAGTAAAACTTCTAATCTATAAACAAGGAAACTTAACTTCCAAAAATTATGTCATATTGATCCACTTGTCAGAGGGGTCAATTGAGAGACCTATTAAGTATTTCTAATCTTGTAAGTACATAAGTGGCCCTGTGCGTGTTTAAACACTAAATTGTTAATGTTACTGGGCCTGCCTTTTATTTCCACAGAAAGGTGCTTGTTTGGAGGGAATCTTGAGGCATTGGAGCTCTTACAAAACAATGTGAAAACAAAGCACTCTTAAGCCTGTCAGGGTTTTTAAAAAGAATAAAACAACCAAATACAACTGTGGTCTTTGGCTAACTTTCTAGAGAGAAGAAAACAAACCATCTGCCAGTAACAGGCTGCTTTGGGGACGGCTGATCACAGGGCCCAATGAAACATTCATAGTAAATAGTAGCAGCACCAGAATAGAAACTTCAGCGGTGCTTTTCCTGTTGTTATGTTGACAGCCCCCAAACAGCCCATCCCCTCCCCCTCCAAGGCACTCAGCTCTTTCTGTGGCCTTCCATCTGGTGTGCATTCTTGTCAAGTGCAGTGAAATTAAGTTGACTGCTCATTTGTCACCCTGGAGTTGTGTGTGTGAGTTGGGTTGTGGGGAAGAGGGAGACATAAATTAGAAGAAATGGGAGCTGGGGGAAGACTGTCCCCTGGGCTCAGTAAGATGGACAGGAGAGCAGCTGGCACATCAGCCCAGATCACCAGACAGGTGCTGTCAAAGGGCGGAAAACTTGATGATGACTGATAGCGCCGGGGCGATGATGAATTAGAGCTGGACTTGGGATCAGCAGGTTCTTAACCAGGAGGAAAGTGGTGCCAAGGCCCTTGATTTACCAAGACACCCTCCGCATTCACTCTCTATTTCTATGTTGTTGAGTAATTTCCACGAGTTCTTTAGAAGTTGTGAAGTGCAGGGAATTCTTGCTGATACGCTAAAAATCTAAGAATTTGGCCAGAAAGACCGGTTTGCTCCCATTCAAAGATTATAAAGTAGGAATTGGGCTGCTTATTTTGCCTAGGGTCTTGTTCATTTTGCAGCTGGATGTTAAGGACATTGATTTGATTACCAATACTGTCTGCTGTTGTCAACAGCACCATCTCTCCAGAGGCCCCAGGGGCTGCACATTAAGGGACCTACTTAAGATGTAGCTTCTCTGTCATGACCAGGAATTACAGAGATGGGACATGGAAGTGCTTTGGAAGAAATGTGTGCTGTACTCAGGAAAAGAGCATGGTTTCCCTGTGTCATAAAGTCTCTAGGTTTCAGATATTTTATTCCCTTAATAAACCTTCCCTATATTGTTCTGCCCAGTGGACTGTAGTGTTCGTGTAATGGATAGGGTCGATATCGTTTGTCTGGGCTACTTAGCGAAGAGATTTCCTGAGATTTCTGGGTAGAGGCTGAGCTGATAAGAGGGAGACTCAGCTGACAGGGAACACACGCTGTCCCTGTATGTATGAATCGGAGCCTCAGGGTCTGCCAGTTAAAAGGCTGGTGGTTTCCTTGCCAAGCTTTTGTGATGTTCATAGCCAACTTTGAGGCCCCTGCACTTGATGCAAATATGTTTATTTTAATATATCCTTTTCTGGGAGCCCGACTCTGCCATTCATCACACATACTTATTTCTAAGGGCATATTTCTAGTGTACCATTTTTAAACAGCGCCTAGTTGGGGTTGATAATCTCCAGTAAGGCTGGGTATAGTCCTGTGATATAGAATCACTTGGAGCAGCAACTCACTGAATTGTAGACTGTTAGAGCTGGAAGGTCTTAAGGGTCAACTAGTCACATTCGGCAGAAAAGTCAACTCAGGTCAGCGAGTTGCTGCATAGTGCAGGGCTGGGCTCGAGGCCCGGGAACGGCTCGCATCCCTCTGCAGTCTAATTTCATCAGAGACGTTTGCACAAGTACAGTGGGGGTGGGGGACTGAAAAGAGAGAAGATGCGGCAACTTCTGATCTAGTCAGAAAGATGAGATTCAGGACCGTGCCCAACTGGGGAGCATTCTGTCGCTGTGGGAAGCGTGCGTATGATTGGGGGTGCCCCTGTGTCTGTGCGTGTGCTGTGCACTGTGGGCGCGGACTGCCTGGCTCCAATTGTCCGCTCACCCCTTGCTGGCTCTGTGTCCCCGGGAAAATTAGCTGAATTGTGTGACTTGCATTTTCTCAATTGTAAATTGGGATTAAGAACACCTTCTCAGGAGCATTGCTGTGAAGATTCAGAGAGATGCCACAGAGAGTGTGGGCACACTGCCTGGCACACGGTAAGTGACAGCACCATTATCTCTTCTCGTTAGGCAAGCAAATCCCCATCGCTCCTTCCTGCCTGCCTCTCCTCACTCAATTCTTAGACCTCAAGCTTCCCCATCAAGCATTCGGTAAAGAGACCTAAGCCTCTCCCTGCCAGGCAGCTGTTCAGGTTCCAGTGGCAGATGGCCAGCGTCCTCATGCCATTAACATCTGACAGTCTTTGTGAACACCAGTGGCTCAGGCCTGTGGTAACCAGCGTGACCCACAGCATCAGACCCATTGTTCCTGTGGGCAATTTCTAGCACCATAGAGGTGGATCCAGCCTCACCCCTTGGGGAGGGAGGCAGCCTCAGGAGGCAGGAAGCCAACGTGAGTCCCTGGAACCTTGTTCTCCAGACCGCCAGCCAGCCTTCCTGGAGGGCTCCAGGCTTAAGCCTGCTAACTTTAGTTTTCCGGATCAATTCATATAAGAAACGTGTCAGCACTAGGCTCCGTGCTAAAGACACAAATTGAATAAGGTAGAGTCCCTGTCCTTGACTTGCCCATGTTCTAGGGAGTTGGATGCCTAGACAGAAAGACAGGGAAGATAATCAACCATGGAAATTTAGTGGTATCATCAGAGAGGGAAAGGTAACTCCTGCCACATTTTCAGGGCTGACTCCACTTCCAGTGCTGTTCCTGGAAGATGTTATATCATTTAGTCCTCACCACGTGGCCCTGATGTAGGTGTCATTATCTTCACTTTACAGATGGAGAAGCTGAGTCCTGGGGAGTTTAACTACCTGATCAAGGTCACCCAGCCTGTCTGTGTGTGGTCAAAGCTGAAATTTGCACACTACACTCAAATATGCAAAACCTGCATTCCTCTCACCTGTGATAGAGCCCATCTCATACTGGATGAGATTCCTGCTGATAGTGGCACGAATTTAAATGTGTTCCCTACACATATCTACCCCTCTTCCGGCCCTTTTCAGTTTAAAATGGTGATTTGAAATTCAACTCCCTACTGGGGCTCTTTTCTTCACCCTTCTCTTACTTAACATGCATCTGTGTTCAAGGAAGAGCTCTCAGCCTTAGTATTTGGGTGATGGCCTGGGGTTTCTGCTTGGGTATCAGTGTCCCACTGCGCAAGTGCTGGTGCTGGCGTGTCTGCAGCTGACCTGATCTGAGGTCTGGTTTCTTAGCACCGTCAGAGTCTAGGGTCTCTACAACTCACCCCATCCCTCAGTCCTACATCTCCTCCCTCCTCCCAAGCCAGTTTTGTTTCACCAGCTCTGGCTGGTGCTGCAGGTCTTTCAGACTTCTGCCCTGTCCTGCTCTAACCCTAGGGGTGGTGACCATTCCACTCTCCTGCTCCCATCAGAGCCCCTCACTTGGGAGTTCTATGAGAGGCCGTGGCTCTCAACTAATGGTTCCCTGAAAGGCTCCCCTAGAAGTCATCTAGGACTATCTGGACCCCAAACTGTCTAGTTCTAGTCAGCCAAGCTCAACTATTCATCATCAGCTGGAAGGGAAGTTTTTGGAATTCAGAAAGCCCTTTCTCTCTCCATAAGTCTGAATTGTTTGACTTTTATGTCACTACATGACTCCAGAAAGTCAGCCTTGAGGCTCAGAGCACACCAAGGACTTCTGTATTCCAGGCAGCACCTGCTCAGTCATCTTAGTTGAGTGAAAAATCCTCATGGCTGAGCTTCAAGGGTGGAAAGGCTGCAGGGAACCAACCTGCAAGGTGATGAGGGAGAAAACATTAGGAAGCACATCAAAGAAATTATTACTTCAACATACAGCAGAGCCAGGACTTGCATTCTGTCTTCGCACACTGTATTTATTGTGCTATAGTGCCTCTCTCTATGCATGACTGCAATGGGAAAATAGAGGAGGGGCCTTAATTACCAGGCTGGGGATGGGGCCGCAGGGGGACCCCTTGGAGAAGGTGAGTTCCAGCTTAGTCTTAAAGATAGAGTTAAGCTAATCGATCTTGAGTGGGATAGTGTGAGGGGTAAAAGAGCCAGCACGGGAAATGGAAATGTGAGACTACAGAACAATTTGTGGAATTGCATATATTTAATTACTCCTTCAATAAGTAGTTTTTGAGCAGGCACAATTGCCAGGCCTGGACCAAGCACTGAGGATATAATGATGCTGGTATCATAGCTTACAATTTAATGAGTTTCCCCTTCTCATCCATGGTGCCACTGGGCTATCCTGTGGATGGTGGTGTAGTATTTGCTATGAGGAACACAGGAAGATGGAGAACATGGGGGAAATGGTTGGCTCTGTGTAGGCAAATTTGCCATGTTAGTGGATAATAAGGCAGATATGCCTAATACATCTCTGGTGGAATTGGTCTAGGTCAAAGTCTCAGTTATCTCTTGCTGGGTAACAAACCACCCCTCAACTCAGTGGTTTAAAACAACAACCATATTATTATCTCGCACGATTCTGACTAACTCAGCTGGCTGGTTCTTCGGTTTCTTATGATGTCAGCTGTGACTGCCGTCATCCAGGGCCTTGATTGGGCTGGAGCGGTCTGATGGTTCACTCCCATGAAGCCTTAGAGAAGATGATTGGAAATATGGGCTCAGCTGGAAGGCAGCCAGGCCTCCTTCTCTCTCTCTCCCTCTTTTTCTCTCCATACAGTCTTGGCACTGTGCTCTTTCCACGTGGTATCTCCATGTAGTCTCCCCAACAAGATAGCCAGACTTCTCACATGGCAGTTTCAGACTCCTAAAGGTATGTGATCGAAAAGACAAGAAGCAGGCTCTGACATACCTCTAAAAGCCTAGGCCTGGAATTGGTATAGTGTCATTTCTACCACATTCACCTGGTTGAGGCAAGTCACAGTCCAGCCCAGATTCAATGTGGGAGGGGACTTTGCAGGGCAGGAATACTCAGAAGTGGGGTTCATTGGGGGTCATCTTTGCAGACTAGCTATTCTGTCAGTTACTATGGAAATGCACAGAAAATGTGGAATGGGTTGTAACAATATTTTGTTTTCAGGGTTAACATATTACACACACACACACACACACACACACACGGTCTGACAATTAAGTTTACGAACTTTTTGATATCAGAAGGATTGTTTATTATGAATTTGTTCTAACTGGGGAAACAGTTAACCAAGTTTACTACTTGGAAATTCTGAAAAGGCTGCATGAAAATGTTAGACGACCTGAACTTTTTGCCAATAATTCATGGCTCTTACATCACGACAATGCACCAGCTCACACGGCACTGTCTGTGAGGGAGTTTTTAGCCAGTAAACAAATAAATATTGGAACACTCTCCCTACTCACTTGATCTGGCTCCCAATGACTTCTTTCTTTACCTGAAGATAAAGAAAATATTGAAGGAAGACATTTTGATGACATTCAGGACATCAAGGGTAATACGATGACAGCTCTGATGGACATTCCAGAAAAAGAGTACCAAAATTGCTTTGGAGGGTGGACTAGGCGCTGGTGTCTCTGCGTAGCTTACCAAGGGGAGTACTTCGAAGGTGACCGTAGTGATATTCAGCAATGAGGTATGCAGCACTTTTTCTAGGATGAGTTAGTGAGCTTAATTGTCAGTCCATACGTGCATGTGTGTGTGTGTGTATACACACACACACACATACACACATTTATAGAATCACATCAAATTTGGGGGGATCACATTACACTTACTGCTTTTTAACTATGTTTCTTTCACTCAACAATATATCCCAAACATTTCCCCAAGTAATTCAATATTCTTCTACAAAAGCGCTTAAAAATATATTAGGTATACAGTAGAGTACACAGATCTTAATTTGTGTAGCTTTGTACATTTTTATGTAAGTATCCACCTGTGTAGTGTCCCACCCATGTCCACATACCTCTTATGTGAAGTTATAGGACATTTCCAGGACCTCAGACACTTCCTTGTGCCACTTTCCAATTCATACCAGTCCTTCTTCCTCTCACTGAGGTAACCACCATCTTGACTTCTATCACTATCAATAATTTTGCCTGTTTTTGAACTTCATATAAATGGACCATATAATATGTACTCTTTTGGGTATGGTTTCTTTTGCTCATCAAAAGTCTATTAGATTGACCCATATTGTTTCTTGAAACTATAATTCATTCTCTTTATTGCTATATCATAGTATTCTACTGTATGAATAAATCACCATTTAATTATCTGTCCTATTCTTAATGGAATTTAGGTTGTTTACAGAAGCATTTTAATGATTGCATTCATGTGAATCTTCTATAATTAATTAAACCAATCCGCTTTCGCCAGACTTTTAGTTTGTTTAGTTTTTTCCTTTATAAATAATACTGTGGTAAATATCCTGGAAGAGAAACTCTCATGCACATTATATTTTCTTTATTTTCCCTTTTTATTTATTATTTTTTAAATTGTGAAACTATTTCAAACATATAAAGATGCAGGAAAAAAGTATAACACACATTTAGGCATTTACTGCTAATATTAAAGTGATACCAGTAGTTTGCTATATTTGCTTCAGATCTCTCTTTTAAAAAAAAAGGAGTGAAAGATTAGAGGAGTAGTTAATACCTCTCTCAAACATTTCACTTTTCCATACTCTCCAGAGGGATCAATACCTGAAACTTGTGTTATGTTATGTTTTTGATCATTTCTGTGTTTTTGTACACTCACTAGACTATTGTTTAGTGTGTTTAAATATGTTATATAAATAAAGTCTGCTATGTATATCATTTTCACTCAACATTATGTTTTTGAGATTTATTCATGTTCATAAGTCTTGATCTAGTTCAGGAGTCCGCAAACTTTTTCTGTAAAGAATAAGATGGTAAATATTTTTGGCTTTGCTGACCATGCAGAGTCTGTCACAACTACTCATTGTAGTGAGAAAGCAGCCATAGACAATATATAAACATATGGATGTGGCTGTGTTCCAATAAAACTTTATTTACAGAAACAGAAGGGGGGCCAAGATTTGGCTCACACGCCATAGTTTGCCTGATGCCTGGTCCAGTTTATTCATATTAACTGCTGAATACATTGTATGAATAAACCAATTTATTAATTTGGTTTCTCCTAAGGGAAGATTAGATTTTTACTTTTTCATTATTTCAAAAACAGCTGGAATGGACATTCTCTTATATATCACTGTGTACATGTGGGAGTTTCTTTAGAATAGACACCTAGAAGTGGAACTGATGTCCTCTCTTTTAAATAGAAAATGATCTTTATTTGCTACAAGTGGACCACATAGGCAAGGATATATGGCCCTCTTTCAGAAGGTTGCTTGTATTCATGTAGTTCTAATTTCTGTCTATTTGGTGACATGAATGGATGCAATGGACGTAAAGATGGGCTCATTCTGAGGTCCTTAATATGTTTCACTAATGTCCTCACTATAGCAACCCTCCTGATTGCTGAACATTTGAAAGAGAAATTAGACAAGGGGTCCTGAATCCCTTCTGAGTAATATTCTAATAGTCTTCTAAGTTATCTAACGCATTACTGTTTACAGGGAACTCTCATGTATATTATCCCATTTTGAACTCAGAATAACTTTGCAAGAAATCTTTCACAGATGTAGAAACTCAGGCTCAGTGAAATCAATGAATTATAGAAAATAAGTATCAAATGTGTCAAAATATACTTATTCCTGGTCCATTCCACTTCCTGAAGTTGACCATAGTGTACACACACACACACACACACACACACACACACAAGAATATATACATTCACATATAGAAACAGGGAAGACTATTTGGCTAGAGCTTTATATGCATGATCTTATTGAGTATTATAACAATCTATTGGAGCAGGTGACATTATAACACCATTTTACTGATACACAGGGAGGTGATGTAATTTGCTCACGATCACACAGGTAGTCTGTGACAGTCAGGATTCAAACCTAAGTCTGTCTGAGTTGGGAGATAGAGTTTTCCCTATCATCTTTCTGCCTTACCATGTAGTGATTCTCATAGGTTGTAAATAATATATGTTAAATACTGGAATGAATAAATGTTATTAAATTCTTCAGATACTTTTGTCAACAAATAAGTTCATCAAAGTCATTTCCCAAATAAGTTACCACAATACTATGTTTGTCTTTGATAGGCAAAAGGAGGCATAGCAAATGAATACACATAATGTTTTTAAAACTCCATTTTCCTGGTATTCTAAAAAGTGACATGATGTCTAGGTATCAATCATGATCATCTAGTATGGAAAATAAAATAATCTTAATAGATGTGCTCTAAAGTCCCTTTTTCTGGCTTTCAGAAATTTGGAGGTTACACAGGATTTCTTAGAGAACAAAAGATTGAAACCACTAACTTTCAGAGCCTGTGTTTAGGCTAAGCCTAGAAGTAAAGCTGCTTTGGTTAATTTATATTATTTCCTGAGCAAGGTCCTCATCTCTGGCCAGTCTACAGGCAACTCAAGTGAATTTCTGTTGTTACAATTACAATCATATCCGTAAACTGGTAACCAAAGCTACAGAGTGAATATTCTCTGTAAGTCAGTCTATTATGCTGTTCTGAGAGTATGGCTGGAACCCTGTCAGGTCCTCAGGACCTTGGAGAGAGACTGTGTCTGACTTGTAACACTCTACAGTGCAGATTGCTGAATATTTAATTCCTGGGGCAAAGAAGAGCCTCTTCATGTTCAATTATTACTGTCTTTGGATTCATTCTGTCATGTACTTAGGTTTTGTGCTGTGTGGGGTTTTCGGGTCATCTGTGGGTATGTACTGATGTGATCAGTAGAATAGGTAGAAAGTAAGACACGGTTTATATTATTAAAGACATTATATTATTAGTATAATGCCTCTTTGAGGATCTATTGTAAGAATTGTTCTACATATTTCCCATGTTAAGGATAAAATGAGATGAACTATGTGAAAATGCTTTGCATACTGCAATTATCATTAATAATCACTCAGTAAATAAGTGACCATGTATTATGTAGGAGATTTTGTCTTCTATTGTGTGCTTGTGTGCTTTTTCACTTCATGTTTGGTCCCTGAGTCACATTTTCTTGGTACTTGGGCAGACCCACTGACCAATTTGAAGTTGGACCAATTTCTGTAAATTGGCAATATTTCTTGATACAAATACCAAACAAAGAGCCTTTGAATTGCAATAAGACTCAGAATTGATGCTTGCTATTTTCCTTCTACACCGACTCACATTTTTCATCTATAAAATATGAGTCAAGTTTTACACTTCAAAAAATAATTGCAAAAGATAAGTGAGCTATATGTAAAAGTGCTTCACAAATACATAGCACTGAAAAATTGTACCACTTTACTAGTTGCTATTATTATCCCTCAAAATATCCTGGGGTTTAATATTAGCAGTCTTATTGTCTATATTCTACATCTTTTCAACTTTTCAAGAGATGTTGGGAAATTCAGTTTTAACACTGAGATTTATTAAGGCACAGCTTTATTTTACCATCTGATCATAATACAGGATGTAATATTTCAGCTATAACTAACTTATAAAACTATTGTTCAATTACACATATCTTAGCCTAAGTGAGCATATATCATTATGCTATATACTCTACAATTTGTAAAATAGTTGTCTGCTACAAATACATTATCCTATGAATTTAAGTTAGTTAATGCTTTTGCCACAGAAAATTGTTCTCTGAGAATAGATAAATGTCCAGATGCTTATTATTGAAATAAGAAACATTCATCTTGTGACACATTGGCTTCCAGTAGCTTTATTTCCATTACATAAGTGTCAGGCAGGCAGTTCTTGTCCTAGAAGAACGTAAGGACTAGTTACTTCATCAACAGAGAAACAGTCTTCCCATTAAATGTCAGATATGGTCTTAAGTCCTAGATGCCAATTCAACTTCTTTTTCTTCCTTGTTTTTAAGGATAACACTATGGTTTATTAAGCTGTGCCTTACTACAGGTTAATAAGTACTTAGTAACAGGTGCTGGGGCTTTCCCATGGTGCTCTTGATATATAAAGCCTGGACATTCTTTCAGTGTTTTTTGAGCTATGACACAGGAAATTGACAGCTAAGCGGATGTTGTACACAAGCTCATCTGTCATTTTCACGTGGCCAACTGCCACTGCCAGACACAGCACCTTCTTCACCTGAAATCTGATCGTGAGAATCTGAACCTGGATGTTTCAGACTTCTTTGGTTAAGTCCTAGCTATTTCACAATTAGTTGAGTGGAAATAAACCCCATAATAAAGATCTTTCCCTGCCCTGATCTAATAGGTTCTAACAAATTAAATTTATACTTTCAAGGAACTTATTTTTTGCTTTAGAAAATGCTTTTGACCACTGCTGCCTCCTTCTTCTGCCCTTCCTGGTGCTGCTGTAGGCTGGTTTGTTGCCAACCTGGTACTTCTTTGTGAAGTGGTAGCTGAGAGACTTCAGTGCTTAGTATGGCCAAAAAAAAAAAAAAAAAAGCCCAAGGAAGGATTCAGTACTGAGAACCACGATCAGGTTCATTTGAAGATGGTGGAATAGGATGATTGTGTGAAACAGTCTAAGATTAAGACACTACTTAGTAAACTAATGAAAGTCTATTGTGAATGACAGCGTTTGTAAATGAGGCAGATCAGATTCTGCCAGTTGATTGACAGGCAACCAATCATGATAGACACACCTGCATAGTTGGAAATAAGAGAATGAAAGTACAATTAATGTATTCCAGCAGCAGACAAGATGTCTACAAAAAAGGAACCTGCTGCTTTACTTCAAAACTCTATTACTCCAGACTAAGAAGACATCAATTAGAAAACCACAATTTGGTTCCACCACATCCTGACTACTACAGTATAATTTTCTTTATTTTTTTCATTTTCCCTTTCCCCATTCCTTTGTTGTAAATAAAGTAATTGGTGTATGTGCACAAGCATACTGCTTTTTTTAAAACTAAATGACTAATGGTATGTTTTTATCAATATCAAGTGGAGATGGAATGGGAGACAATGCTGCTTCTGTGAAAATCCCCCCTTTCTCCATTAGTGGAATGCTCATTCAGCTCTTATCTTTTTATTCCAGTAAGTTAATTTGTTCTCACTGTTTAAGAAGAAAATAATGACATAAAAATTCTTGCATACTTTGTTTGATTGGAGAATTTTAATACTTTTCATTTATTATTGTAAAACCAAGGACAATTTTATAACTTTTTTGTAGGTAGCTATTATATATAGGGCAAGTTGTCTTTAAGTGTGATAAATTACTCTAAAAGAAATGAATCCTAGATAGTTTTCCCTTCAAGTAAAGCGTCTTGTTACTTATAAACTTCTTGTTTAAAAAACCAGAAATTACTTTTTTTACTTCTGTTTCTCATCGACTTTGGCCACTATGTTCTCATTGTGTGTCAGCAAGGAAGGGAACTTGCCGGCCTTATTCAGGCCTGGGCCCAGGACTCGTGGGATCTGCTTGATCAGAGACTCTAAAGCCAAAAAGGCACCATACTTCTTGGCCAGCTTTTTGACAAGTTTCTGATTCTTGTTGAGTTTCTTCAGCACCTCAATGGCCATGTGGGGGACATCCACAGCCTGGGCCTCGTCACAGTGCTGCTGGTCCCCAGAACACATACGGAGAACTGGGGGCAGGGAGCAGATTTAAGCATGGCAGTGCCTGAGAATCGTTTGTCCTTCTGAAGGTCGTAGTTTCACAAGCTGATCCGCAGCTCCACTGTCTCCCAGAACTTGCGGTTCTCACGCTAGTTTCTGTGCAGGACTTCCTGCACCACCTGGTAGAGGGTGTCACAGGAGACTTTGCTGCTCATGGTGCCTCGTGCCACAAAAACCAGGAAAGAGCCCAATTCAACTTCTTGATATAAACTTTTTAAATTTGTATATTCTTTTGATATATAACATAAGTAATGATACAAAAACAAAAAGTCAGATGGTTCTAAAGGGTATATAATGAAATGTTCCCTTTTCTTCCCCATCCTCCTGCCATTCAGTTCCCCTCTTTGGAGGCAAATAGTGTTCATGGTTTCTTTTGTATATTCCATAGATATTTTATGCATATACAGACATATATCTACCTTTTTCGCTATCTTCCTTTTTTACCTTGTTATGGGCTAAATTGTGTCCACCCCTTAATCTACTTGTAAATGTTGAAACCCTAATCCCAAGTACCTCAGAATGTGACAGTGTTTAGAGATAGGGCTTTTAAAGAGGTAAAATGAGGCCATATGTGGCCCTAATCCAAAGTGAATAGTGCCCTTATAATAAGAGACAATTAGGATACAGACAGAAGAGCATGTGAAGACAGAGGGAGATCTACAAGCCAAGGCGAGAGGTTCAGAAGAAACTAACCCGGCTAACAGGTGATCTAGCCTCCAGCCCCTGCTGTACATGCACCTTCTCCCTGAGATGGTATAGTGCAGATGTCATTAAGCTTCCAGATCAGTTAGTGTCAAGATAGGGAGGTTATCTGGGAACAATGGGCAGTGTTGGCTACTTGATCACATGAACCCTTTAAGAGCCGAAAGTTTTCTCGATCTGTTTACAGAATGGCAAGTCAGAAATTTGAAACATGTGAAGGATTTGATGCACCCTTGTTGACTTGAAGATGGAGAAGGTCATGTGGCAAAGACATGGCGACATACAGATTCTAAGAGCATCTGCTAGCTGACAGCCAGCAAGGAAGCCAGGAACCTCTGTCCCACAACCAAAAGGAATTGAATTCTGCCAACAACTAGAATGATCTTCAAAATGACTTTTTCCCCAGAGCCTCCAGACAAGAACTCAGCCTGGCTGACACATTGATTTCAGCCTTTTGATACCCTGAACAGGGAACCTGTGCAGGACTTCTGACCTACAGAACTGTGAGCTAATAAGAGAGTACTGCTTTAAGCATTTAAGTTTGTGGCAGCTTATTATATATGCAGCAATAGAAAACTAACGGGGAATGGGGGGGACAATGAAATAGGAGCGTCTCAGGATAAGCTCCCTCCCCAATAATACAAAACAGCATTTAAGTGGGTCTATAACATCAGTTTCTAGGAGAAAGTGGGGGTAAGGAATGTATTGAATGTGATTAAAATTGAAAACTCACTGAACCTAATTAAATTTAACTGAGACCAGACTGAGTTTTCAAAAAAAGACAGAATGGAAGCTCAAGTTAAAAATTAGTAAAATGAAGTTACATTTTCACACTTCTGAGCCTATGCTGTGTGAAATTTATACTGACTGCTATTTTCATTTAGTTGTTAAAAGTGTTTAAGAATTTCCTTAACCTACAGTTTCCACAGGACAATGATAACATTTATTTTGGTTTGTTGCAGACTATTCACATGGTAAATAGTATTTCCCCCGTGCCTGGATCTTCATTAAAAAACGGATTAAAAGATTTTAAGAGAAACATCTACCAATTTCAATGTGGACCTTATGTGGATCCTGCTTCAAATAAACTTTAAAGAAAAAATTGAGATAATGAGGAGATTTAAACCCTGATTGAATATTTTATGTTAAAGAATTATTGCTAATTTTCAAAAGTATGATAATGGATATGTACATACATATGGATATGTACATGCATAATGAAAGGTTTATGAGTGAAATAATGCAATGCCTGGGATTTGCTCCCAAATAATCTGGGGTGGAGTTGGGGAATTAGTAAATTTATAGAAAACAGAAATTTGGCCTGATGATGACTGTTGAATCTGGTGTGACGGGCACCTGGAAGTTCATTATATTTTGTTCATTATAACAAATACTTATTCTTTTTTATTTTGTGTATTTGAAATTTTCATTACAAAGAAGAGAAGCCCACTTTGACTCCATTCTGGTTTTGACAGAAGCAGTACCCAGGCTGGGCACCGCTGCTTCTCAGAGGGCCACCTCCTCACCACACAGGAGCTGCTCCAGGTAGAAGAGGCCTTTCCCTCAGCTCCCTTCATTCCTCTCAGGGCTTCTTGGCAGAATTCCTACTGCTCTTTTTTTATGTAATCTCTCTCTTCTATTTCTGAACTCCATTTCGTGCTATTTCTCATTATTCCCAACAAAGAAAGAACATCATATTCACATATACTGCAAACTGAAAATCTTGTTGCTAAAATGGCATACAGAAATAGAGTAGAATTCTTCCCCAGAAAAGCATCTGGGAAAGATTTCTGCCTTATTTTTCTTCAAAATAAGGTTATTTAAACATAGATCCGAGGGAAGCATAATCAGCCACATTTTACTTTCTCGTTGATTAGACTTGAGCTGAGAAACAGAAGTGAAAAAAGCATTTTCTGGTTTTTTTAAACAAGAAGTTTATAAGCAACAAGATGCTTTACTTGAAGGGAAAACTATCTAGGATTCATTTCTTTTAGAGTAATTTATCACACTTAAAGACAGCTTGCCCTGTATATAATAGTTACCTACAAAAAAGTTACAAAATTGTCCTTGGTTTTACAATAATAAATGAAAAGTATTAAAATTCTCCAATCAAACAAAGTATGCAAGAATTTTATGTCAGTTTTTCTCTTCTTAAACAGTGAGAGCAAAATAACTTACTGGAATAAAAAGATAAGAGCTGAATGAGCATTCCACTAATGGAGAAAGGGGGGATTTTCACAGAAGCAGTATTGTCCCCCATTCCATCTCCACTTGATATTGATAAAAACATACCATTGGTCATTTAGTTTTAAAAAATCAATATGCTTGTGCACATACACCAATTACTTTATTTACAACAAAGGAATGGGGAAGGGGAAAATAAAAAAAAATAGAGAAAACTATACTGTAATAGTCAGGATGTGGTGGAACCAAATTGTGGTTTTCTAATTGATGTCTTCTTAGTCTGGAGTAATAGAGTTTTGAAGTAAAGCAGCAGGTTCCTTTTTTGTAGACATCTTGTCTGCTGCTGGAATACATTAATTGTACTTTCATTCTCTTATTTCCAACTGTGCAGGTGTGTCTGTCATGATTGGTTGCTTGTCAATCAACTGGCAGAATCTGATCTGCCTCATTGACAAACGCTGTCATTCACAATAGACTTTCATTAGTTTACTAAGTAGTGTCTTAATCTTAGACTGTTTCACAGAATCATCCTTCCCCACCATCTTCAAATGAACCTGATCGTGGTTCTCAGTACTGAATCCTTCCTTGGGCTTTTTTTTTTTTTTTTTTTGACCATACTAAGCACTGAAGTCTCTCAGCTACCACTTCACAAAGAAGTACCAGGTTGGCAACAAACCAGCCTACAGCAGCACCAGGAATGGCAGAAGAAGGAGGCAGCAGTGGTCAAGAAGCATTTTCTAAGGCAAGAAATAAGTTCCTTGAAAGTATAAATTTAATTTGTTAGAACCTATTAGATCAGGGCAGGGAAAGATCTTTATTATGGGGTTTATTTCCACTCAACTAATTGTGAAATAGCTAGGACTTAACCAAAGAAATCTGAACCTCCCAGGTAACTGAAATACCTGTGTATGATCAAGCTCTTAGCAGGGAAGGGCTTCTCAGCACAGCCAAAACAGCGAGAACCGTGCATGTACAGTAGCATCAAAAACACTAAACTACTTGAGAATGAATTTAACAAAAGAAGTACAGAGCTTATAGTCAGAAAACCACAATGCTGTTGAAAGAAATTAAGGAAGACAATTAAACGGAAAGATATCTCAAGTTCAAGGATCAGAAGACTTAGTATTATCAAGATGGCAACAACCTCCAAAGTGATTCAGAGTCATTCAATGCATCCCCATCAAAATTCCAGCTGAGTTCTTTGCAGATATCAAGATGATCTTGTCTTCAAGAGCTCCTCTCTTCATGAGTTTCTCCATGGACTGTTGTTCTTCCTCACAGCATGGTGACTGGTTCCCAACAAGGAGGAGCATCCCAAGAGACAGGAAATAGAAGCTGCTACTATGTTTCCCCGAAAATAAGACATAGGCAGACCACCTGCTCTAATACGTCTTTTGGAGCAAAAATTAATGTAATTTTTTTTTTTTTTACAATTGGTCTCTTTTTTTTTACAGACTGGTCTCATAGACCGGGTCTCATTTTAATATAATATAAGACTGGGTCTTGTATTAATTTTTGCTCCAAAAGACGTGTTGGAACTGATGGTCCGGCTAGGTCTTATTTTCTGGGAAACACGGTAAATTCTTAGGGTCTGGGTCCAGAAACCAGTACCATTACTTCTGTTGTATTTTATTGGTTAAGCAGTCACAGATTCAAGAGTGGGGAACACAGACCTCAGCTCTTGACAGGAGGAGTGCTGAAATTTGGATGACATGTTTTATAACTGTCACACCCCATAGTAATTTCTAGAACTGGGATGTGAATCCTATTACGCCTGAATCGTAGAGTTCAAAGTCTTAAAAAAATTCTACTTTCCATTTCAAATAGGAGGCGTGAGAGATCCTGGGATGAAATCATGGGGAAGCTACTTAAAATATTTTTAGATGCATTGAGAGGGGTGGTGGTGGTTGTTATATTACTCTCCTGGTAATCACGACCATTTTGAAAAAAATTTGCATATTTATGGCAAATTTCAATGATGTCATTTTAATATTGAGTTTCTGGAGGTGGGAAGGTCCCTTATATTAGAGATGAAGCTATTAAAATAACAAACAGGAGAAGGACTTATTTCCCTTTTAGCAACAGATCTGAAGACGGGACTCGCCATGAGCAAAAAACTCTGCTATGCTTCATTTTCGACAAAGAAGAACAGTGTTTTCATCGAGGGCATGCCTTCACTCAACCCCAAGTTACTCAGCTGGGCTTTAATCCTGGGGCTACAATGGAATGATTCAAACCCCGTTATTATACCTGACGGATGTGCCAGCATGATTTGAACCTGGTAGCACATCAAAATGGGAAGTCAGTGTATCATTCTGCTGTTGGTTTTAAGATACAAAAATCTAGCTTTTCCCCCATTCTATTCTATCATTGTTCCCAGAAGTTCCTGCCCAGAGGATAGGACATTCCAGCCATTGCCCACATTTGCTCTGGGGATCTTAGATTTTGATACCACTAGAGATGAAGATTTGCATAAATAACAGCTGCTAAAAGATGGGCTTAAGTGAATACAACATGGTAGGTAGGATCTTGCTGCCTGGATATGAGGTGCTCTGGAGTGAAACTGATGTAATCATGTGTGGTATTTGAGCATCATTGCTAAAATGAGTAGGTCTAGGGGTCATTATTTTCCTGTGGTACTCATTAACAAGGAGAAAAACAGTCATTTTTGCTAGCCATCGAGCTTATTTTCCAGAATAAGACATGCTGATTAGGATGCCCAACAGCTGCCCTCCTGGACCACAATGGGATGACCCTGCACAAAGCATAGCAGAGGCTGTACCTGCCCAGGTGCTACCTTTGGGGTCCTGGTCTTCGGAGTGGTCGGCTTAAAGGGCTCTGTGAAGATAATTCACAGGAGTAGCCTGCGGTCTTGCAGAAGGACGACTGCTTAGACAGTTCTACAAAAGATACGGGCAAGAAATCTGCTTCAGGGGGTGAATCTCTGCCAAGACTTTTCTCCTTGGGACTAGGAAGGATGAGGAATCTGGCAGAGGACCAAGAGGTCAGAAGACCCAGAGAACAGGTTTTTCTTTCCACTGTTCCCTGTCCTGAGTGCTCAGGGAACTCCCAAGAACATTCCCAGAATCTTTGCCTGGTGGGGCTAATAAACACTGTGGGGGCAGAGCCCCAGAGAGCAGTTTCCAGGCTCTGGGCCTCACATAGCAAGGTGCTGCCTCGGGTAGTAGATGGCTGTCAGCTTTGACTAGTTGGCCATCGGCTGTTACCGGTTAGCCATTAGCCACTGATATGACTGCCGCAGCTAAGCTGGCAAGGATGGTGTAGTGGCGTGGCGTGGTGGAGTGTGGATCACGGATTGCAGAGAGGCAGATTGCAGCTAGCAAGTGAGGTTGGTTGGCAGAGACAAATGGACAGCGGTTGTGGATCGTGTGGCTCCTGCCCCGTGTCTCCAACCCAGCCGCCAGTGAGACTATAGTGGTGTGACTCCTCTACCTATGGCTCCGTGGGTGTTCCTTTTTGGCCTCGCCATATCCTGCATTCCTATGTGGGAAGTGGGACCAGAGACCCCACCTGACGCCCTGTGTGACAGCACTTTGCTGCTGCCTTGCACAGGCTGGAACCCTTCTGTCCCTAATGGACCAGAAGCCATTAGCACCATCAGTCGCCGGCCAGAATACAGCCCAGCCCCTCTGAGTGATTAAAGAAACAGGTGCCAAAACAGGAGTACTGACTGTCTTCCCAAGTTGTGGTCCAGACTGCACTAGAATCCTTTCAATGTGAGCCTTTAATCAGGAGCAGAGACATCAAAAGTTGAAGGGAAAAAAAGCCGGACAGAATTTGAGACTGATAATTTGACATCAGTGATGGTCTGAGGCAGCATACTTGGAAAAGCAGCTGAGGGGTGTAGGCAAACAAGGCTGGGAGGAATGGGACCATTGCAAGAGCAAATTTTTGGTTGAGGAGTTCATCGCTGGGGAAGTCAGGATCAGGAGTAAGGGCTTAAAGGTCGGTCTTGCTTTCTCTCTGTGGCCTCTGCCTTCCCTACTTCTTCTGGATGATGGTTTGCCCGTCACCTCCAGAGTCAGCCCTGCGAGTGTCTGTATGTCTTCACTGGGCAGAGAGCATTGCAACAGCAGCCTTATCCCCTGAGAGATCAGAGATTTCCTGGGGTGGGGAGGAGGTGAACCTTTAAGTATAAAGTTCAACGGCATTAAGTACATTCACGTTACTGTGCAAACATCACCCCCATCCATCTCTACAACTTTTTCATTTTCCCAAATAGAAACTCTGCACCCATTAAATAATAACTCTCCATTCCTCTTTCTGCCAGTTCCTGGCAACCACCATTTTACTTTCTGTCTGTATGAATTTGACTACTCTGTGTGCCTCCTCTAAGTGGAGCCATATAATATTTGTCCTTTTGTGATTGGCTTATTTCACTGACCATAATGTCTTCAAGGTTCATCCATGCTGTAGTATGTGCAGTATTTCCTTCCTTGTATGTTTACGTAATAATAATATTCCATTGTATGTTTACACCACATTTTGTTTATCCAGTCATCCATTGATGGACATTTAGGTTGTTTCCACCTTTTGGCTATTATGAATAATGCCACTATGAACATGAGTGTACAAATATCTTTTTCGAGTCCCTGTTTTCAATTCTTTGGGGTATACTCATATACCCAGAAGTGGAATTGCTGGATCATAAAATAATTATGTATTTAATTTTTTGAGGACCTGCTATATACTGTTTTCCACAGCAGCTGCATATGACATTCCCACCAGCACCAGGGTTCCGATTTCTTCACATCCTTGCCAACACTTGTTATTTTCTGGGGGTTTGGTTGTGGTGGCGGTGGTTGTTTTTATTTTTTATGCTAGCCATCCTGATGAGTGTGAGGTGGTACCTCATTGTGGTCTTCAATTGCATTTCCCTAGTGACTCCTCATGTTAAGCATCTATTCGTGTGCTTATTGGCCATCTGCATATTTCCTTTAGAGAAACGTCTATTCAAGTCCTTTGCCCATTTTTTTTAAAAATTGGGTTGTTTGTTTTTTCATCTTTGAGTTGTAGGAGTTCTTTATGTATTCTGGATATTAATCCTTTAACAGATATATTATTTGCAAATAGTTTCTCCCATTCTGTGAGCTGCCTTTCACTCTGCTGATAGTGTCCTTTAATGCACAAGTTTTACATTTTGATGAAGTCCAATTTATCTATTATTTCTTTTGTTGCCTGAACTTTTGGTGTCAAGTCTAAGAAATCATTGCTAAATCCAATATAATGAAACTTTCCCCTATGTTTTCTTCTAAAAGTTTAATACTTTTAGGTCTTCTGTTTAGGTCTGTGGTTAATTTTGAGTTGTTTGTTACATATGGTGCAGGTAAGTAAGGGTCCAACTTCATTCTTTGCATGTGAATAACCAGTTTTTCCAACACCGTTTTTTGAAGAGACTGTACTTTTCCCACTGAATAGTAGCACCCATTTTTTTTTGACTAATGGTAGATTTCGGTCTCCCAAAACCCTTTAGATTCAATGTAACTCTAGGTAGATTTAAGTGTCCCTGTTGCAAATCTGACTGTGCTTTTAACCTTTGGGGTCTGTGAACCACTCCCCACATTCACAGGGACCAAATGTAGAGTGGACTTACCCAGGATTGAGGTTGTCTGGTCAGTATATATGAGAAAACTTGCACATAATCAAAATTTGCCTTTCAAATCCTTGTATTACCCCCAAATTACAGTGTGATATCTCTCAGTGAGTCAATCACAGCTGGTTTCCTCTCCTGTGTTAGAACTGACTGCTTTCTTTTTTAGGGGGTGGGGGTTAAACATCAGATGCAATGGTTGACCTGCATTTAGCGGCCATTTTTCATGAAAAGTATGAATCTCTACTAGCAAAATCACTTCCACGATGGCAAGATGCTCACTAGGTGTGCTGCCACAGACACAGAGATTGTCCGTGGGAGGAGCAGAGCCCTTGCTTCCATTCACTGCTCATTCTAAGGCACGTGCCAGCCAAGTTAGAAGGTGAGAAGGTGAGGAGGTGTGCTATTAGCACTAGTACATTGTGTTTCTTCTCACTCTGCAGATCACAAAAGGTTTAATTTGCCTAAGTTAAAAGGTATACACTATGGATATACTTTATCAGTCATTGACAGCTGAGCAGGTTCCAGAGTCACTTCCGGTTTATATTCGTGCTTCTCTTCTTTGGGTCCTGTAGACTGGGAGTACCTTGGACTTCTGATCACAGTGTGGCTTTGGCCTTGACTCCACTCCTAGATTGACTGCTTCCTGTGATTTTGCTTCTGGATGACTGGAACTCTTTGGTTCTTGGATTATTGTCTGTTGAAACTGGTTTGCTTTAGGATTCACTTCTAGTATTGGACTGCTGGACTTCGGGATCAGGTTCACCATTGAAAGGCCTTTCCTGTCCCTGCCCCTGTGTACACCAGGCCACTGCCCAATGCGCACTTTTCCTACCCACCCCCACCCTCTCCGCTAGAGTGTGAGATCAGACACTGGAGCGCTCCCACTCTTTTGGAGTCTACTTCGGAGATTGGCCCTGGACACAGCTTGGAATCTTGGGCTGTGGCTAAGCTGCTCTTTCTCTGGGACGTCCTGAACAAGAAAGGAAATTTTCCATATCACTTCTGAAATACCATTTGGGATCTAGGTGGTCACCATGAACCCTGAGCCACCTCCTTCACTCTTCTCTGGATGCTCCACCACCCTGAGTCTCTGAAAAAATGTCTTCTCAATTCTAATTTCCCTTTGCTCTTGATTTACAACTTAAAGGTCACAGCTGACTCTTCAGGGAAGATTTTCGGTCCTACACCCAGGAATTGATTAGCATTTTCCAGTGCTGGCCACAATCTTGAGGCTCTCTGGGTTGACTGGCTCATACTTCAGCTAACTCCAGGGGAGAGATCTTTCATGGTCCTGTCACCACTGGTTTACAGGAGGAAACCAAACTGAACAAATCAAATCATAACAATATTTTTTTACACTGAGAGGTCATAATGATTTCTACCAATGCTATGAGGGCCTTCCATTCCACACATGTCCACTTCTGGAGCCCGTGAGGAAGACAAAGACACAGCTGATTGAAACATAGGCTTCCACTCACCACTGCACAAGCAGAGTTGAGACATCTGTTATCTTTTCCCATCTCCAGTGTCCACAGACTTCGTGTTGGAGTTTCTGAGCAGCACATGAGATGTCATTTCTTGTACCTGTCCATGTGCCATATCTGTGCTAGATACTTTACCTATATGATGCACAGACAATGGTCACCTTTATGACCAATGGAGGGAAGATATTAAAATCTCAAGTTTGTGGTCAGTGACAATAGAGATCCAGAAAGGTCAAGCAGTTTTCCCAGGGGCACACAGCTGGTAGCCGCAAAACTTGTCCTATCTGATTGCAAAGACCTTATTTTTAACACCTCACCACACAAGTGCCCAGAAAATTCTGAAGTAGGTAAATCTCATCTGTGTTGCTTTCAGCATGCTTCCCTTCCCCTGCAGAACTTCCACAAAGCCACAATTCACTATAATACCTCATTTGGTCCTGGGTTTTTGAGTGGAATACTAAAGTACTGTTTATTGTCTAATGTTTCTCCTCATTCCAAAATTATTGGCCCTGGGGCCATCCCAGCAGGCTTGGCGCTGGGCTGGGTAATGCATAATATAAGATGGCTGCAATGTTAATAGGAGACAATGGCTCCACATGTCTTCCTCATTATTAAAATGTTTGCACTTCAACAAAACTCTAGCTCAGAGGACTTGTTGGTAGGAATTTGTGGTACGTAACAGCCCAGGTATGGAAAATATTTTTGGATAGGCTTTGGCAATATCCTGGTAATCTCAAGCCATACAACAGAGGCCACAGCGGATGGGTGGGAACTCCAATGCTGACCAGCCCCTTGGCAAGGACAGGGAAAGGCACCATCCTTCCTGACTCCCTTACTGTAAGTGCCCTGATGAGACAGAAGGACTTTGTGGTCAGCACTCTAAGCACTTTGATGGGATATATGAGCTCAGAGGCATGGAAATCACCTTCATGGAGCCAGCCAGACAGGCAGGGCGACAGAGCAGTAGGGAACCAGCCTGGAGCAGACAGATGGAGTTTAAATTTGAGATTTGCCATATGCCCTGTGCAACCATCACTCTCTATATACCTTAGTGTCATGAGAAAGGGGTAATAATACTCAGTTCAAAGGTTACGAGAGTGGCCCATCCGATTAGTCACATATCTTCTGGAAGAGCACTCAGCAAATATCTCAAAAAGTGTAAGATGCCACTGACGTGGGCAGTTAAAAACGGCTAAGATGGTAAATTTGATGTCATGTATATGGTATGGACCGAATATTTGAGAACCCCCCCATTCATATGTTGACAACCTAATCACTAATGTGATGGTGTTTGGAGGTGGGCCTTTGGGAGGTGATTCGGTCACGAGAATGAGGACCTCATGATGGAGTTAATGCCTTTATAAGAAGAGACAGACGAGAGCTTGCCTCCTCTCTCTGCTCTTCACCATGTGAAGACACAGCAAGAAGGCGGCCATCTGTAAACAAGGAAGAGAGTCAATAGACAGGGGATCTGCTGGTCCTTGATCTTTGACTTCCTAACCTCCAGAACTGTGAGAAATAAACGTTGTGTATTTGTTATAGCAGCCCAAATGGACTAAAATATTTAGTCCCAAAAAAATGGACCACAATTTTTTTAAAGTGCAAAATGGCACAGCACTGACCCTCTGGCTTCCTTTCCTTGTTCTTCCTAGATTAAGTAATTCATTGGGCGGGGTGGGGGGGAGTGTGATATCTGGCTCCTTCTGTCACATGCTAGCCAGACATCACAGTGTCAGGGGATAGGCTGGATCTCCTTTTCTGGAGCAACAGTTTAAGACTTGTCCAGTCTGGGTCTCATTCCCAACCTATCGCACGAAGGCCTGATGTGGCAGTTCTGATATGGACCACAGCAGACTTTATACAAAGCATGAGAATAAGCCCTTTGTGGGCATTGCAATGGGAGGAGGCAGTGCCTGGGGTTGTCTACCCAAACATATACTGAAACCTAGACTGAGGGAATCTGTCAGCCATGGATTGCCACCATCAATGCCATTGCTGGTCACCTGGCGGGTAGGAGACAGCCCATCATCATTGGGTGCTCTCACCTGAGGATTCCCAGGAGGTAGCTGGTGAAGACCACTCCAGGGCCAGCAGCCTCCCTTTGCCAGCAGCCCTAGTCACAATTGCCTCCTGGTGAATAATGGACATGAGCCATAGCAGGACATGAGGCCAGACGCCACTGGACAGGTGATTCTGGCTAAGCCTTTATGGAGCTTAGCCCCACCCTCAAAGAAGAAAAATGGATTTGCAAAGAAAGATGGAGGTCCTCCCTGGAAGCGCAGAACCTGGGAGCTAGACAGCAGGGTCTTGGAGACATAGCAGGGAACACAGTCAGCAGCTATCTCCTTGTTGCAGATAGCTGGGAGGCACAGAGGCAATGTGGAGGAGGCAGAAGTACCAGCAAGAAAGAATGACAGAGCTTTAAGGGACTTCAGTGATTTTGTAAACAGCCTGAAAGCAGGCTGGACGCAAGCACAGAAAGTCCAAAATGCCACAGACTCAGGAAAGTCCCCAGGCTGGTGTGACTTTAGTAAAGCAGGACTTCCATTCCCACCATCAGTGGATTCTTTAAGAAGCTATTTCCAACAGGTAATGTGGAGGAATCTCAAAAACATTATGTTGAATGGAAGAAGCTAGACAAGAGAGTACCTATGGTATAATTCCATTTATATAAAAGTCAAGAAGAGACAAAACAAATCCAGGGTGGTAGAAATGTAAGCAGTTATATTCTGGCTAGGGACAGGTGCTGTTGGTGGGGATTGGGTAGAAAGAGAACTAGGGAACATTCTGGGGCAATGCGAATGTTCTCTATCTTGATTCGGTGGTGGTTACCTGGGTGTAAAACTCAATGAGTGGTACGCTTAAAATCTATGCATTTTTTCTGATTTAAATTACACCCCAATAAAATTAAGTAATAGACACACATACAATTACGTCCAAGTGTACAAAGCATTGTGCTAGATGTCTATAAGGTACAAGCATAAATCAAACAAGAACTTGCACTAAGGAAGTATAGAGCAGATAATAGTATCAACAAAATAAAAGACACGATCCCCAAAAGTCATAATACTGGATAGCTAACAATAATGTCCCTAAAAGAGATAGGTAAAAAGTGACATCAGAAGTCAAATAAAGGAGGATGACTACTAGCTGTAAGAAATATGTTGGGCTTCAAAGAAGGCAGCATTTGATCTGGACTTTGAAGGAGTTAGGCAAGAATATTCTAGGTAGAAGAAATAGCAGAATAATGGTAAGTGAAAGTATGTCTAGAAAGCAGCAAATAATTCCATTGGGCTAAGATGCAAATTATGAGAAGAGAGCAATGGAAAAAAATATTAGAAAACAGACAGAATAAATTTGTACAGGGTCTTGAGTGTCAGGGAAAAGAGTCTGGAGGGTTTTTGAGCAGGGATGTAAGACTGGTATAATACACAGGTTAGACTGTGGGAAGAGGAGTCGGGATGGTGGAGACTGGTTTTTATAGCCGTCTTGTATCTTGCTACCCAAAGACTGATCCACGACCAGCAGCCCTGGCATCACCTGGGAGCTTGTTAGAAAGGCAGACTATCTAGTCAAGCAGACCTTGTAAACCAGAAACTGGATTTTAACAAGATCCCTAGGTAATTCTTGTGCACGTCAGAGTTTAAAAAGCACTGGTCTACAGTTAGATAATGGAATAGTGGTCTCGTGTGACGACACTGAGTTCTGAATCAATCCTTCATCACCTGAAATCCTGAGCACAAGGGAGTATGTATGCAGATATTGGATCTTTATGTTGTTGTTTGACATGACTGGAAGAACAGTTCATTTCTGGAAACTGCAGAAGAGCAAACGAAATCTCAGGGTAAGGAAGGGTTAAACAATCTGAAGCAGAAATGCAGTCGCTCCTCCATTTCACACTGGCATTTTACAATGAAGACCTCTGTGTGTTAGTAACGCTGGAATCAATATTCTTGCACTACAGTGAGTGGAAGCAATGATTGTTTTATTTGAATAATTTATCATCCCCCAGCATTAGAAATGGAAGATTTGCCAACTATTGAGTTCTTTAAAAGGTTGTGGTCCCTTTCTATCCTTTCCTGGCTGTCATTTTAAGCCAATTCTCCATATGATTTGCCAGACTTTGTTGAGGTAATTCCAGTTTAAAAAAAAAAAAAAGTCTTCTTTGAATTCTACTGCTATGGATCTCCACTTGGCCAGCAGCATAATTTTGAGTTGTTAATGAAGAAGAAGTAAGAAGCAAGGAAAAGATAGCCTCACCCCACTCAAAGACTGACTTTCTTCTCCTTCACAGTGGTTCAGTCTCACTGGTAATCTTACATTTTCTTCCCAGTGAGTGATGGAGAAATGACAGAAAGGAAGAAGAGGGGATCATTGCGAGTATACTAAGAACTTAGTGAAGATGTAGGGATGTACAACTTTCTATCCTACCTAGACTCACAAGATATATTTGGGAGACAGGTCATGTTCTTTGTAAACCCAAACCTGCCATCAGGTCTCAGGGAATGCCTGACAGTTCCAAAATAGGTCATGAATCTATATAGCAACAACCTAAAATGCCGAGTACAGACTCCCAGGTTATTCTTCTGGTGTATTAGGAAGAGTGCTTTAATGGCTGGATTTGGGTAAAACAGAAACCCGAGTACCATGGTGAAAAGAACACACTGACAGGCAGGACACCTTGGGGATCAGCACTGCCTTGCCTTGTTTTTTCTTCCAGCTGGATGACTTTGATGAATTACTTCATCAATTTGAATTTTAGTTCCTCCTTTGCACAATGTGGGTAAAACAACACCACATCATAGGGATTTGGGGAGAACCACTGAGATAGTGTTCTAACACCAGAACCTACTGACAAATTCCAGGCCTGTAGGAGCATCTGTGTAGCCCATGGGGCCCTCAATTAAATGCCATAAGGAACCTCATTCCTCTTGTACCAAGAAGCAAATAGGCTTCCATCTCATTCAAAGAGTGGTTTGGGAGCATTGAATGAAGAAAATGGAAATGGACTTTATTCTGAGTGTATCTTTAGGGGAGGTATTCTTTTCCATGACTCAGCCCATCAAATATGTCTGTCTGTGGAGGAGGCAGAAGTACCAACAAGAATGGATGACAGGGCTTCAGGGGACTTGAACAACCTGACAGCAGGCTGTCTTCAGAGCACTAAGCATATCAAACCTAGAGTCAGCTCAGGCAGGCCTGTCTTCACTGGAATGCCAGAACCTGGACCACAACTTCCCGGCATCTCAGAAAGCTCCCCAGCAGCTCTCTCCTCATAGCTTGTGAACAGTACCGGAAGAGGTGTTTGTGGTCCTCATCATGCTATTCCTGTCAGGTGAGAACCTCCTCAGGAAAGAGGGTGAAAAATGATTAAAAGACTGTTTTACCTCCTACATTTGGTAAGTTGCTAACCCAAACAACTCTAAAGATCTAAAAGTCAAGATTTTGGGACTGTTTCAGAACTCTTCCCGATTTCCTGGTCTTTATTAGAATGAGAAAAGAATACCTCCAGCACCAGGAAAAGAAAAAAAAAAAATCTTTCCATGGATAAGTCACTCAAAAACAGTTACATTCTTTTGGAAAATCTCAGGGTCACAGTTTGAGGATGAGTAAGACTGATCTAGAAAGATATTTTTTTGCATTCATGTGGTCACATTACTGCTTGTGAATTTATAATGCCCTGCCTGGATTCCTATTTCTGTATTTATTTATTCATCCATTCGGTAAGTTTATGGAGTGTCTATGTTTGCCAGGCACTGTGACAGCAAAAACTAGAGAGAGATATGGTTCCTGCCCTCATCAAAGCTTACCCTACAGGACCTCAGGCCTTTATAGCCTTTCCTAAACTCTGGAGTCCACCCTTGCCCAATCAGAAGAAATTTAAAGCCCATGAATACTTTGCTGATTCGTCAAATTATCTTTGCTGTCAGCCCCATTCTAAACTTGAATGCTGGTTTGAGTAAGCTGGCGCTTGTCTTCCCAATGGATGTAGCACAGGAGGGTCAGCTGGTGGAAGAGCCCTGGGATCTAACAGGCTAGCTCCAACCTTGGCTCAGCTCCTTACGAGCTCTGGGGTGCGACTGTGAATGAGTTACAGAAATCCTCTTAATTTTGTGTCTTGGCTATAAAACGGATTTGTTGGGAGGCTTAAAAGAACTTGCTTTTGAGAAGTGCTCTGTTCTGGGCCTTGCACAGTGAGTATCCCATAAATGATGGCTACTGTTGCTATCAGACCCCTGTGCTTATTTAACTTGTTGCCTCCTATGACTCAGGTGCTTGAGACTCTGCCCTAGTACTCTGGCATTTTGCTTGACTCATTTAACAAAAATTTCCCCATCAACTTACATTGTGAAATGTTCAGACATAAAGAAAAGCTGAAGGAATTTTACAGTGACCAACCATTTACCAACCATCCAGACTTTGCTATTAATATTTTACTCTTGCTGTTATATTACATATTTATCTATTTGTCCATCCATCTTTCCATCCATCAATACATTTACATTTGTAGATGCATTTCTGTCTTTTTTTATTTTAAGGTAAAATTTACAATCGATGTAACTCAAATCTTTTAAGGTCATCGTTTGTTGAGTTTTAACCGCCTAATTCTGTGTAACCCAAACTCCTACCACCAAGGTACAGAACATTCACATACCCCAGAAGGCCCTCTCTGGCACTTTTCCAGTTGGTTCCCAGCTCCTCCCTCCTCAGGGGCACCACTTATCTGTTCTTTATTCTATCATAGAATAGTTTTTTTTTTTTTAAACAAATATTGCTTGGGCCAGCCCAATGGCTCAGGTGGGTGGAGCACCATGCTCCTAACACCGAGGTCGCCAGTTCAATTCCCACGTGGGCCAGTGAGCTGCGCCCTCTACCTGGAGGTGGGCTGCAAATAGTGACAGTTTAACTTCTTCATTGCCAATTTGAATGCCTTTTATTTCTTTCTCTTTCCTGATTGCTCTGGCAAGGACTTCCAACACTATGTTGAAAGCAGAGGTGATAGGGGACAGCCCTGTCGCGTTGCTGAACGTAGAGCAAAGGGCTTCAGTTTTTCACCATTAATTATGAGATTAGCTGAGGGTTTGTCATATATGTCCTTTAGTATGTTAAGGTATTTTCCTTCTATACCTATTTTAGGAATTGTTTTAATCATAAATGGATGTTGTATCTTGTCAAATGCTTTTTCTGCATCAATAGATCTAATCATATGATTTTTGTCCTTTATTTTGTTTATGTCATGTATCACATTGATGGATTTGCATATGTTGAACCAAACTTGTGCCCCTGGGATGAACCCCACTTGGTCATGATGAATAATCTTTTTAATGCATTGCTCTATTCGATTTGCTAGAATTTTGTTTAGGATTTTTGCATCTGTATTCATCAGCGATATTGGCCTGTATTCTCCTTTTTTTTTTTATGTTTCCTTACCAGGTTTTGGTATCAGGGTAATGTTGGCCTCATAAAATGAGTTAGGGAATACTGTCTCTTCTTCAATTTTTTGGAAGAGTTTGAGCAGGCTTAGTATTAGATCCTCTTGGAAGGTTTGGTAGAATTCACTAGTGAAGCCATCTGGTCCCGGACTTTTGCTTTTGTGATTCAATTTCCTTACTGGTGATCAGTCTGTTTAGATTTTCCAGTTCTTCGTGGTTCAGCCTTGGAAGGCTATATGTTTCTAAGAACTTATCCATTTCTTCCAGGTTATTGAATTTGGTGGCATATAGTCCTTCATAGTATTCTTGGATGATCCTTTGTATTTCTGTGGCATCCGTGATAACTTCCCCTTTTTCATTTCTGATTTTGTTTATTAGTGTCTTCTCTCTTTTTATCTTAGTGAACCTAGCCAAGGGTTTGTCAATTTTGTTAATCTTTTCAAAGACCCAGCTCTTTGTCACAGTAATTTTTTCTATTGTGTTCTTGTTTTTTATTTCATTTAGTGATTTTTGTTATTTCCTTTCTTCTGCTGACCTTGGGTTTCATTTGTGTTTTTTTTTCTAGTTCTTTAAGGTGTAACGTGAGGTCATTTACTTGGGATTTTTCTTGTTTCTTGAGATAGGCCTGTAGTGATATAAATTTCCTTCTTAAAACTGCTTTCGCTGCATCCCAAAAATTTTGGTGAGATGTATTTTCATTGTCATTTGTTTCTATGTATCTTTTGATCTCTCCTCTAATTTCTTCTTTGACCTGGTCATTCTTTAAAAGTATGTTGTTTAATCTCCATGTATTTGTGGGTTTTCCTGCTTTCTTTTTGTAGTTGATATCCAATTTCAAAGCCTTGTGATCAGAGAACATGCATGGTATGATTTCAATCTTCTTAAATTTGCTGAGGTTAGTTTATGTCCCAATATATGGTCTATCCTTGAGAATGTTCCATGTACACTAGAAAAAAATGTATAGTCTGATGTTCTTGGATGAAGGTCTCTATAAATGTCAATTATGTCCATTTCATCTAATGTGTCATTTAGGGCTGCTATTTCATTATTTATTTTCTGTTTGAATGATCTATCCATAGCTGTCAATGACGTATTTAGGTCCCCTAGTATAATTGTGTTTTGGTCAAATTCTCCCTTTAGTTCTGTTAGTAGTTGCTTGGTATATTTTGGTGCTCCCTGATTAGGGGCATAAATATTGATGACTGTTATGTCTTCTTGTTGTATAGTCCCCTTTACCATTATGAAATGTCCGTCTTTCTCTCTTGTTAGCTTTTTCACCCTGAAGTCTGTTTCATCTGATATCAGTATAGCTACACCTAATTTTCTCTGGATACCATTTGCTTGGAGTGTCAATTTCCAACCTTTCACTTTTAGTCTATGCTTGTCCTTGTAGCTGAGATGCTTCTCTTGGTGACAGCATATGGTTGGGTTTAGTTTTTTGATCCAATATGCTACTCTGTGCCTTTTTATTGGTGAGTTAGGTCCATTTACATTTAGAGTGATTACTGATATGTGAGGATTTCCTATCATTCTATCTTTAGTTTTCTGGTAAGACTGTGTCTCCATTGTTTCTTTGCCTTTTTGTTATTGTCTATTATTTCTGTGTGGTGGTATTCTATGACGTTTCCCTTTGTTTCTTCTTTGATTACAGTATATATTTCAGTTCTGGGTTTTTTTTGAATGGATACCCTTAAGTTTATGTAAAAGAAAGTTTGATATTTAGAGTATTCCATTTTCTTCAGCATGCCTACTTTCTCCATTCCCATATTCCGGTTGAGGCCTTTACTCTCCCCCTTTTTGTTTTGGTTGCCACAATTCGTCCCTGTTGATGGTGGTCAAATAGCCTCCTTTAGTATTTCTTGTAGTGCAGGTCGTGTATTAGAAAATTCCCTCAGCTTCTGTATGTCTGGAAAGGTCTTTATTCCTCCTTCATATCTAAAGGATATCTTTGCTGGGTGTATTATTCTTGGCTCATAATTTCTCTCTTTTAATAGTTTGAATATTTGGTTCCACTCCCTCCTGGCTTGTAGAGATTCTGGTGAGAAATCTGATGATAATCTTATGGGCTTTCCTTTATAGGTTACCGTTTTCTTTTCCCAGGCTGCCTTGAGGATTCTTTCTTTGCTGTTGATTTTTGACAGCTTCAAAAATCAACGGGGTTGAGGTAATTAGGTGTTCTATTTGCTTCTTGGATTTAAGGATCCAGTTCTTTCCACAAGTTTGGGAAGTTCTCATTGACTATTTGTTTGAATATACTCTCTGTTCCCTTCTCTCTTTCTTCTCCTTCTGGTATGCCCATTATTCTTATATTGCTCTTTCTGATGGAGTCAGAAAGTTCTTGAAGAGTTCTTTCATTTCTTTTAAGTCTCAAGTCTCTTTCTTCTTTCATCAGTGTCATTTCCAGGTTTCTATGTTTGATGTCACTAATTCTTTCCTCCATCTGGTCAACCCTACTACCTAAGCTGGCTATTTCATTCTTAATTTCTTCTATTTAGTTCTTAATCTCCAGAAATTCTATTTGGTTCTTTTTTAAAATTTCAATCTCTTTGGTAAAATGTTCATGTTGTTCTTTGATTGTGTTTCTGAGTTCATTAAACTGCCTTTCTGTGTTTTCTTGCATCTCGTTGAGTTTTTTCAGAACTGCAATCTTGAATTCTCTGTCATTTAAATCACATATTTCCATATCTTTAAGTTCCTTTTCTGGAGACTTTTCACTTTCTTTCTGAATTGTCTTGTTGCCTTGGTTATTCATGGCAATTAATGAGTTATTATTTCTCTTCCTAGACATCTACAGGAGTGGTTTCTGCAACAGGTTGATAGGAAGAGGTCTTTCTTTTGTTTCCCAGTACGTGTTTGTAAAATGTTTTATTTTCTCTCCAACTGCAGCCCTTTTTTCTCTCTCACACTATAGTGTTATGTTTTCTCTGCACTATTCCAGCTTCTCACACAATGAGGGGATTCCCTTGAAGGCAGGCTTCTCCTCTGTGAACAGTTCACCTGGGTCATATGGCACCGTGTCCCTGTGGGGATGCGGAGAGCTTTTGAAGTTCCAAAGCTCTTTCTGCACCAGATTCAGAGCCCATGTGTTTCAGCAGTTCTGTTTACTCCTGCAGGGATCCGCCCAGATAGGTGGGGCAGGGGCGGGGTGAGCTGTGAGAGGTAGCCCAGAGCAATGGCAGCGACCACCACCACAGCCGGTCCTGCTTCCACAGCTCCCTCTTCTTTGCCGGAACTAGTTGGGCTGCGAATCTGTGTCTGTGGTCCACAGTTCTCAGAATACAAATATTCTGTTCAGTAGCAGCGGACACTGCTACTGTTCTGCTTCTAGCACCGGCCAGGTGGGGGCGAGGCGAGCTCTGGGAGGGTGGGGAGGGGGTGGCCAGTCTCAGGGCCTAAGGCTTCCGTTCTCTGCACAGCAGTGAGGGCTTAAACCACTGTTTTCAGCCTCCTTCCCTCAGTCTTTGCTCCGAGGTCTCTGCCGTGAGCGTTGGGTTCAGCCGTATTACATGCTGTCCCCTCAGCCCTGTGGGCCATAAACGGAGCCCTAGCAGTCCGAGTTCTTCCCTGTCCCGCAGCTGCGGTAGCTCCGGGATGCAGCGAGCTCGGAGCACTGAGCCAGGTCTGCGTCCTGCACCCGCGTGGCCCCGTGTCCGCACTTCTCTCTTCCCTCCACCCCTGCTCGCGCAATTTGCCCACCTTTATGTGAATTCAGTAGTGAGACCCTTCATCTGCCTGTCTGCTGTTCAGGGAGTCCTTTGTGGAGTTACAGTTTTTCAATTTGTTGTAAATTCCAGGGGAGATTTCCAGAGGCTCACCTCATGCCGCCATTTTCATTTTGATGACGTTTCCTAACAGTCGCTTGATGAGCAAAAATTTTAAATTTTGATGAAGTCTAATTTAACCCTTTTTTCCCCTTTTATGGTCACTATTTTGTTTCCTGTCTTAAGAAATGTTTCCCTACTCTGAAGTCATAAATATGTATGTTTTCCCTTGAAAGCTTTATTACATTTACAATAACTTTTACGTTTAAGTTTATGCACCATTTTTAGTAACATTTTCTGCCTATCAGGGGGCAGGAACTGAGGTTTTTATTTTTTCCATGTGAGTATCCAGTTGTTTCTACACCATTTGTTGAAAAGGCTCTCCTTTCTCTACTGTATTGCTTTGACACCTGTGATGAAAATCAAATGAACTTTGGCTTCTGGCCAAGATGATGTAATAGGGACCAGATTTACCATTGAGCCATTAAAACACTAGAAACCTGGACAAGATCTATGAAGCATTGCTTTCAACATTGGACAACAGGCTGCACAGGAAAGTCAGCCCTGAGAGAGAGAAGACAAGTGAGGTAAGCCCTACAACAGTTTCAGTGGACGTCCTGGAGAGTCTCCAAGCTGCAGCACAGGGAGGGGGACCCAAACAGGGCTTGGTGGTTTCCCTGAGTTGAGGAGTCAGAAAAGAGGGTTTAGGGAGATCAAAGCAGCTCGAATTTCCAAGTCAGAATGCCAGAGACGTTAGAGCTGCCAAGATCCAGCTCTGCAGAGCTGCAGAGGGTCCCGGATGTGGGTGCTCCACTTTTGTCAGGGAGTGAGTGAGATTGGGGACCAGTCCATGCAGTCAGTAGTCGGTTAGGTTTAGGTGTTGGTTGCTCTGGTTACCCTCAGGGCACCATGGTGCATTTTCATTCCCTCCAGTTGTGGGCTGCTGTTGCCTCGTGCCCTGTGTGGGGCCTGTGTTGTTAGAGGGATTCCTCAATTCCTCAGTTCCTTCCCCACCTCAGCTTCCTCAGTCCTTGTGTGCCCACCAGGGAGAGCCCTCTCTCCATGCTCATGTCCCTCCTGCGAAAGACTGCTGTGGCTTGCGTGGGGAGATGGGGTTTCTCAGTTCTTCTGGTCCTTCGTGTTAGGCAGGGTCTCCTGCCTAGCCCCAGTTTTTCTTGTGATGCCTGATAGAGGCCATGGAAAAGAGCTGTTATGTGAGTATGGACCACCACCCCTTGTGTCTGCAGCTTCCAGTTACTCAAGATTGTTGTACTTAGGTCACACTTAAGAATTTAATATTTTAGCTGTTTTCCTCCTACCCACTTTTCATGGTAGCCATGTATTCCCCCACTTCCACCAATGGTGAATCATCAGTGAGTCGCATCTTTCCTCAGAGGGGCTTTTCACCCTTTGGAATTATGTCCACTTCATCAGCTCTGGCCTCATGTCTCTGATGGGCTCAAAAAAAAAAAAGATGATTTTTTAAAAAGAGTATCTGGCTTTTTCTTGTTTTTAGGGTGGGAGCCATGTTCTCGTTGAGTGAAGTAGAGCTCTGCCTCAAACTCTTACTGAGTGCCTTGCTTGCAAGGCTCTGCATGTGCAGAGAAGATAAAATACCAGCTTTCCTGTCTGCTAGCTGAGCATGTAGAACATCAGGCAAGTGGCAATGACAAGAGGATGTGTTCACTGCTGGTATGCGTGACAATCACTGGAAACAGGAGGCAGCACCAGGGCCTGCCGGCAGCCTTGGGAACTTAAGCTTGTGCCAATGTCTCTTCTCACAGAGGAGCAGAGATTTCCTGGTGGATGAAGGATATGAGGACATCCTGGGCAGAGAAGCACCACGCCTATAGTCATCATGGGATGTAAGAGCTTGACTGTCCTTGAGGGATCCCCAACTTTCCTCCCTGACAGTCACTGCCTCAGAGCCCAGGCCTCTCTTAGATACCATCCAGTTATCTTGATTTTCTACCAAACAACACCCACACACAAATACAAGCCTAGACAATTGGGCCTCCTCAGGCTCCCGTGTCCCAGTTGTGCCACTGTTACACATTCCCAGGCTGTGCGATCCCCATGTCTTTCTCATCACCCCACCAGACCATAAGCCCCTCAAGGGCAGTGATGGTTTTTGCATCTCTGCATTCCCAAAATCCAGTCATTGCCTGGTGTGGTATTGATAGAATATGTAGAAAGCTAGAAATGAGCAGGAGGAGGGCAGTAGCCCCAGATAGGAGGCCCCTTGCAGCTGCTCTCACTTGGGGCACAAACACCTTGCTTGCTCAGCAAGATATTGAGAACAAGATATGTCATTAAAAGAAGGAAAACTGCTGGACAGAGAGAAACCATCCTGCTTATCAGAATATACATCCTGCTTCTCAAGACCATTTTTAATGAGCTTCTCAAATAAATCATGGGAAATTAACAGGTTCACACTTATGCTCTGAGAAAGAACCTTGAGAACCAGAGGGGGGGACGGGACACCTCAGCAGAGAAAGAGAAAGATAACAGAGAGGGAGGGAGGGAGACAATTCTACCCATAGAGATAAAAACCCTCACACAATGTAGGGAGAGGCTGCTTCCCTTTCTTGGTTCAGCCTGCTCCATGTCTGGGAATGTACTTGCTTTTACTAATAAATTTCTTGCTGTCCTATGCTGCACAAACTCTGTCACTTGAATGAATTCTTTCTTTCAAGAAGACAAGAGCTGAGGTACAATGTCATTCCCGATAACAGTACGAGTTCTGAAAGCGGTGGAAAAACTCAAATCAAATAATGTTCCTCCTTTATGCCCTGTCAGGGTGGTTGGACCACTCCCTGACTCTCCGGTCTGAACTGTACTCCTACCCAAAAAGTGGGGTGTCTGGGAGGTTAACATACAGATTCTGGAGTCAGTTTGTTTATTTATTTTTAATTGAAGAGAGAGGATAATCTTATTCCAGGCTGTCAATACCTCCTGGAATTGGCAAGTCTGGTCTTGTCTAAATGTTACCTTTTAGTGAGCTAAATTATTCATTCATTCCTCTAACCCAGTGACATTTTGATTGCTGCATTCACTGTTTAAATTTTGAATGATCTGAGATTCTATTTGAGCCTGTCTCGACAGAGTGATAACTTCAACAGGAGGGTAAGGAATCGCTTGTTCTGCAATACTGGTTTCAACTGTAATTTTACAGAGAAAGTAACTTATGCTTGAACTGAGAAAACAATGGAGGCATCTGTTTTCAAATGTGACATTCTTTCCCATGGGAAAGTCTTTCAAATGTGTTTTGTTTCTGCTGTTTGCTTTCGCCTGCCTCCTTGTCTCTTACCAGCAGAACAATGTCATAGTTTTCCAGAAGATAGCTCAATCTTGGAAATATGGAAGAAAAAGATGACTTGAAATATAAACCACTAAAATTTTGTAACTAGTAGTTAAGTGTGGAGAAGTTTAGATTATCAGATGTCAGTGTAAAGAACATTTTCTCTATACATGTGCAGGTCAGTAATTACTCAGTTGTTTAAAAGAAATAAAGCAACACATACTTGTAGTGACACTTACATTTATAGTTTTGGTTGCAGAGTTGAGAGAGAAATGAAATCGGCAGCAGTAGGAAGGGAAGGCTTGGAAATGGCTTCACAGAAATCACTGTGAAGCTGGCTCTTGAAGGATGAGTGAGAGCTGACTGGGGACGGTCTTCCTGATAAAAACGGCATGTGCTGGGACGCTGGATTAGCTGCTGTCGGAAATTTAATTCACCCGACTGTAACTAAATGTCTCTTTTCTTTGTATCTCCCATTTTATGTACCCTGTATTTTTCCCTTTGTTTTTATTTTTATTTTTTTTTTATTTTTTTTTTTAATTCTTTTTTTTTTTAATTTATTTTTAATTTATTGGGGTGACAATTGTTAGTAGAATTACATAGATTTCAGTTGTGCAATTCTGTATCACATCATCCATAAATCACACTGTGTGTTCACCACCCAGAGTCAGCTCCCCTTCCCTTTGTTTTTAAATGAAACTACCCCATCATCTAAAACATGAACTCTTTCCAGATTAAATGTTCATGTTATTGTCTCCTTCCCTAATTAAACTTTCCATCTCATTCCTATTTGACTGCCATTCCTTTGTAATTTGGCTTCACATGTCTCCCACAATGCTCTTGAAATCCTTCTTCTCCTCTTGCTGTCACGTGGCCCCTCTGTCCCTTCCTGTCTGCTGGTGTGCAATGAGCCAACAGTTGGAAGGCTCCTTTTGAAGATGAAATTGTCCGAGTCTGAAAATGGTGGAACAAATAAATGCACAAACCTCTATCTTTCGTCACTAACATACATTTAACAAATGTTTCTTTTTAGGATCGTTACTAAAATATAGCTAACATACAATATATTAGTTTCAGGTTTACATCATAGTTATTCAACAGTACCCACCTGGCACTATACAAAGTTATTACAACGTTACTGATTATATTCCCTGTGCCAAAGAAGTGATCACCATGATAAGACCAGAAACCGTCTGACACTGTACCACGCTATCACAATAATATTGACTATATTTCCTAAGCTGTATATTACACTCCCAAGACTTATTTATTTTATATTTGAACTTTGAACCTCTTATTCTTCATTATCTTTCCCCTCTTTTTAAAATGTTTCAATTAGAGTTGACATTCAATATGGTTTTTATATTAGTTTCAGGTGCACGGAATAGCATTTAAACATTTATATAATTTAGGAAGTGATCCCCTTGACTAGTACCCACCTGGCACTATACACAGTTATTACTATATTATTGATTATATTCTCTATGCTTTACTTTACACCCCCATGACTATTTTGTAACTACCAATTTGTATTTCTTAATTCCTTCACCTTTTTCACTCTGTCCCCAACTCCCCTCCCATCTGGCAACCATTAAAATGTTCTCTGTATCTATAAGTTTGTTTCTGTTTCATTTGTTTATTTATTTTTTTCTATAGATTCCACTTATAAGTGAAATCATTTGACATTTATCTTTTGCTGTCTGACTTACTATACTCAGCACAATACGTGGTAGGCCCACCCATGTTGTCACACATGACAAGATTTCATTCTTTTATATGGCTGAGTAATATTCCATTGTATATATATATCACCTCTTTTTTATCTATTCATCTATTCAAGGATACCCAGGTTGCCTTCATATCTTGGCTTATGTAACTAATACTGCAATGAACATATGGATGAGTATGTTCCCTCTAAGTAGCATTTTGGGTTTCTTTGAATAAATACCCAGAAGTGTGATTACTAGGTCCTTCTTTGTCTCTTCTTATAGTCTTTGTTTTAAAGTCAGTTTTGTCTGGCATAAATATTGCTACCCCAGATTTTTGTTTAGTTGTTTCAATTTTCATGAAATATCTTTTTGCATCCCTTTATTTTCATTCTGTGTGTATCTCGATCTGAAGTGAGTCTCTTGTAGGAAGCATATGTAAGGGTCTTGTTTTCTTATCCACTCAGCTCCCCTATCTTTTAATTGGAGCACCTAATCCATTTCCATTTAAAGTAATTGATAGGTGTGCAGTTATTGGCATTTGATTATTCATATATATATATATATATATATATATATATATATATATATATTTTTTTTTTTTTTTTTTAAGGAAGTCCCTCTAAAATTCCTTGTAATTTTGGTTTGGTGATAATGAACTCCTTTAGCTTTTTCTTGTCTGGGAAGCTCTTTATCTGTCCTTTAATTCTAAATGATAGCTTTGCTGGCAGAGTAATCTTGGTTGTAGGTCCTTACTTTTCATCACTTTGAATATTTCCTGCCAATCCCTTCTGGCCTGCAAAGTTTCTGTTGAGAAATCAGCTGACAGTCTTATGGGAGCTCCCTTGTAGGTAACTAATTGCTTTTCTCTTGCTGCTTTTAAGATTCTCTCTTTATCTTTAACCTTTGGCATTTTAATTATGATGTGTCTTGGTGTGGGCCTCTTTGGGTTCATCTTGTTTGGGACTCTCTGCACTTCCTGGGCTTGTATATCTATTTCCTTCAACAGGTTAGGGAAGTTTTCTGTCATTATTTCTTCAAATAAGTTTTTGATTCCTTGCCTTCTCTCTTCTCCTTCTGGTACCCCTATAATGTGAATGTTGGTATGCTTGAGGTTGTCCCAGAGACCTCTCAAACTCTCCTCAATTTTTTGGATTCTTTTTTCCTTTTGCTGTTCTGATTGGGTGTTTTCTGCTATCTTATCTTCTAAATCACTGATTTAATATTCTGTTTCATCTAATCTACTGTTGATTCCCTTTACTGTGTTCTTCAAATCACTTATTGTAGTCTTTATTTCTGACGGGTTCCTTTCTGTTTTCTAGCTCCAATTTTATGCTTCCTATCTCTTTCTTGAAGTTCTCCCTGAGATCATTGAGCATCCTTATAACCAGTGTTTGGAACTGTGTGTGTGGTAGATTGCTTGTCTCCATTTTGTTTAGTTGTTTTTGTTGAGATTTGCTTTTTTTTTATTTGAGACATCTTTCTTTGTCTCCCCATTTTGGCTGCCTCCCTGTGTTTGTTTCTAAGTATTATGTAGGCTGCTATGTCTCCTGATCTTAGTAGAGTGGCCTTATGTAGTAAGTTTGTTGTGGGGCTCCGTGGCAGAGCCTTTGTGGTCACTTGAGCCACACACTCCAGGTGTATCCGTTTTGTGGGTTGTGTGTGCCCTTCTCTTGTAGTTGAACTTTGGTTGATATTTGCATATCAATGGGAGGGACAGACCCTCAGGCTCATCGGTTGTGAGAACTGGCCTTGACCGCAGTGGATGAACTGTGGTGCAGGGACTGACCCTACAGAGTAGGATCTGCCTCAGTGGGGTTCTGGTGCCTGCCCAATCTGCCCCTTGGGTGTGTCATCCTTGGTGGTGGCTGGGTGATGCTCCAACCTATTTAGAAGCTGGCTACTGGGGGCGACAGCCCCAGGGCCACCTGGGACCCCTCTGCTGCAGGTCAAATTCAGCTGTAGCCTGTGCCCCACCAGGGGCCACCTGGCAAGAACCACAAAGAAATCCAAAGGTGGCTACCACCCATGCTGTGTTTGGAAGTTCCTTGAGAGGCGAAGCCACTAACCAAGGCAGGCTGCCCCTAGTGCCGGGCTTAGGGTGGCTCAGCCAGAGGTACGGGACACATTCAAGCCAGATGCTGCTTGTCTGGGTTCTGCAATCTTTGAGAGACCCTAGGAAAGGCTTCAGCATGAGCTAAGGCAGGTAGTTTGTATGAAAAAGCCATGTGGCTTGGGTGTGCCAAAAGTTGGATGGGGTGGGGTCTCGAATCACCAGGGTGTGGTGAATGAATGGTGTTAGCCAGCTTGATGGATATGACAGCCATCTGTGTCTGCATGCCGGGAAAGGGGTACTCAACAAAGAAACAATGGCCTCTGTTAGCTCCTCTGTCCAGAAGAAAGCTGCCCCTCCAGCCCCTTTCTGAAGCCAGAAAATTCAATTCCCCACCAGATGTCCCTGCCACCTCTCCAGCTGCTGCCCCAGCTCTGGCGCTCAGAGCCAGTGATTCCATCGGTGAGTAGGTTTGTGTGCAGTCCCTTTAAGAGGAGCACCTTGGCCCACAGCCACCCTCCATCTTACTGTCACAATCTCCACTTGTTTTCACAGCCAGAGATTATGGGGACTTCTCTCCCCAGCACTGGAACCGTGGGCTGGGGATGAACAAGCCACCCCTTGTTCCTCCGGGGGGGGGCCTCCACAGTCAACATATCCCTCCCAATTTTTAATGGTCACACGCGGGTGTGGGGCCAGCCCATTCTGCATCTCTGCCCCTCCTACCAGTCTCAAGGTGGCTTCTTCTGCATGTCCCTAGTTGTAGGGTTTTGGTTCAGCAAGATTTTAGGTGATTCTCAATGATGTTTCTTTTGTAGTTTAGTTGTAATTTTGATGTGGTCACAGCATTTGCCTACTATACCATCTGGACTGGAAATGCCAACAAATGTTTGTTGAATACCTACTACTGAGACAGAAGTATGAACAGAAATCCTTGTATAGCTCGTCAAATCAGAGGTGAGCTGGTAAGCCATACTACAACAAGGCATAAAGTATCAGATATAACAATAAAGCGCTATGGGACCCAACAGGGCTTCCCTTTGGGGAGGTCATGAAAAGCTTCACAAGAGTCGTGATCAGGGGCAGATCCCGGCTTGGAGGAGCCTGAAGTTTATATAATTTGAATGGACCTTGAACAAAAAAAATCTTAATCCTGTCATTTCAGAAAAACAACAAATGTCCATGTGAACACATTGCTAGAACCCCTCCTCTGCTCTTAGCAGAGGCCTATGCAAATACAAAGCCTGAAGCTTAAATTTCATTGATTTCACAGTAAATCTGCCTCTGAAGTTGATATTTGAGTTGGGTTCTGAAGGTTGTCTAGGAGATTGCCAGACAAAGAAGAAGGGGATAACCCACCTGGCAAAGCTATTGGTATTTGTAAGGGCCAAAGACATGAAAATGATGTGTATCACAGCATTGACTGCATGGGATTGAGTGATGGGGGTGATACCTGAGCAATGGTCCTGGGGTCAGACTGAAAATGACCTTGATATACCGAGGAGTTTGATTATATTCTGTATCATATGCTCAAAAGAGTTTTATAATAATAATAATAATAATAATATCAACAGATTTGTTTTTTAAGACAACTCTTCTGAGTAGGATGAATAATACCTTTTCATTGGAAGTGCCTAAAACACTTGATGACTGATTCATCTAATTACTGAGTCTGAATTACTGTACTGAAGTTTCAATGAATAAATAAGATCTGTATGTTTCCATATAAAATAATCTTAAAAACATACAATTTAGTGGATAAAGCAATGATAGACAGGAACAGCATATCATTTATATAAAAAATGTATAAACACTGCAGAACCATACCACACTTTGTTTATGGATAAACACACCAGAGGCTCCCAGGAACCTAACCATATTTCCCCTCAGTGTTTGCTAATTAAGGGTTCACAGAAACTTGGTAGAACATAACTACCACAAATAATGAGAATCAACTGTAATTTATATAATATGTAAATGTTAACAAATGTTAACTATTCATTTTAAATAATGGATTCATAAGTATCGTTATACTATTTTTTGTTATCATCTATCTATATTTTGCTGTTGAACAAGAAAAGAAACAAACAATTTGCTTTGGAGTATAAGCACAGGATAATTTAAGATTTTTTTCTTTCCTGTTACCAATATTAGCTTGATATATACACTTACAATTCCCACACTTAAAAAAAAGGGGAAGGGTCTTCCTAATCAAGGATTTCAAGGGAGAAGACTGCTAAGGCCATCTTCACCACCCAATAAACATTGAAAGGCTCTTTTCCTTTTTCCTTTTAAACAACAATCATTTCATTATATCTCATGATTTTATGGGTCAGAAATTTGGGCAGGGGCTTAGTTGGTCAATTCTTCTGTATAACTGAGGTTACCCAGTGACATCCTGCTGGTGCCTGGTCTGGAGGATCTCAAACTATTTCACTCAAATGTCCGGGCATGGCTAGAAGACTGTTCACCTCTCCCTCCCTATGTTGTCTCAGCCTCTCCATGTGGTCTCCTCAGCAGAATAGCCATACTTTAACATAAAAATTTAGGGCCTGAACTTGAGAGAGTATCCCAAGAGATGAAGCCAAGTCTACTGGTAAAGTCTGGGTCCATAAACTGGCACAGCAGTACTTCTACTATATTCTACGGGTCAAAGTCAAAGTCCGCCCAAATTCAAGGGGAAAGGATGTGGATTCCACCTCTTGACGGAAGGAGAATCAATGAAGGCTCTTTCTCAGTTACTGCATTAGTTTCAAATTAGACCTGGACCCCACTTGCTGTTTAGATTTGCATGAGCACATTTCAGGGTTCTAATCCATCTCTGCTAGCCGAAACTTACCTGATTGTCTTTCTAACCCCAACATCCAGCAGATGAAAGCCAGTTGGCCTGAGGGGCAGAGGGATCCAGCTGGAGGAAGAGAGAGAAGCCAGTTAGAATGAGACCCCTTACTTGGGCACCATCTTAGTTGGACTGTGGAGTCACGTTGTCATCCAGACACAGAACCCGGTCCCTCTGTACCTCCAAACCACTTGGATGGTTGCCTTTAAGTGCTCGGTTTATACAGAAGCCAGTAGGTTTGCTTTTTATTTTCATAGAAAGGACAAAGTTGCTCTCTCCTTCTCTTTCCAAACAGCAATTCTTTCTATTGTTTTATAAAGCATATAGGAAGTGAATCCCCTTTTGTTTGGCTAATGTGGCAACAGATGCTGCACTGTAACTCTTGGGCTTATTCTCAGTCTATTATAAGAACACAACACATAAAATGTCCTTATTTACTCTTGTTTTATATTTTTTTCCTAAATTTTTTTTTTTTTTTTAGATTTTATTGGGGAAGGGGAACAGTGTGTAATTCCAGGCCTTTTTTCCCAGTCAAGTTGTTGTCCTTACAATCTTAGTTGTGGAGGGTGCCGTTCAGCTTCAAGTTGTTGACTTTTCAGTCTTAGTTGTGGAGGGCACAGCTCAGCTCCAGGTCCAGTTGCTGTTTTCTAGTTGCAGGGGGCACAGCCCACCATCCCTTGCAGGAGTCGAACCGGCAACCTTGTGGTTGAGAGGATGCACTCCAACCAACTGAGCCAACCGGGAGCTCAGCGGCAGCCCAGGTCAAGGTGCTGTGTTCGATCTTAGTTGCAGGGGGCGGAGCCCACCATCCCTTGTGGGACTCGAGGAGTTGAACCGGCAACCTTGTGGTTGAGAGCCCACTGGGCCATGTGGGAATCGAACTGGCAGCCTTCAGAGTTAGGAGCATGGAGCTCTAACCGCCTGAGCCACTGGGCCGGCCCCCTAAAATATTTTTCAATCTTCAAAGAACAAATGGGTTGCCTGTTAAGCTGGGCAGTGCACCATTAAGCTTCACCAAAACAGTGTTTTTTGTTTCTCTAATGCTGAGCTGGTGAAGGCTTTGTGGGGAAGAGGACAGATTTGGTTATCTTCTGAGACCCAGCAAGTGTTTGGGATTTGTTCACTCAACTTCTGTTTATTGTGTTCAGTGTCTCCAGTACTGAAGGAAATCAAAAGAGAAATAGCAAAGAAGTTTCCTGATTCAGTAAGTTGCATATACATATAGTGAGACAATTAGATGAAATAATTATAGAATAAACTTAAGCCAAGGATCCATGTGCCTTCAAGGTCTACCATACAGCTAGTACTTCATCAGTGGTCTCAAAATCTTTCTCTTCACCCTAATTCCTTCAGCCAGCTTGTGTGGCTTCATCCTCCACATTATTAATGATCCATCCATGAAATAAGCCTCACTGTCTATTACTTCAATATGTTAGTGACCTTCACCTTGACTACCTTTCAACCACCCACGCCTGGCGTAAGTCTTCACTGTGTAATCAGAAGTGCTCCATCTCTGAGATCTTAAACTTTAATGTTTTACTCAGGCCCTTTGCAGAGACTGCTAGAAAGCTTTCAATTGCCATTGAAGAGCACAAGTTGTTCAGAATGAAACCTATATTTTCTAGACTCCCAACTAGGTATGGAAAATGTAACTAAGTACTAATTTGATTAGATGTAAGCAGAAGGGATACATGGCAACTTCTGAGGACTGTTCTCATAGGAAGGAGATAATCCATTCTTTACTCCTTCCTCCTCTTGCTGGGTAGAATAAGGATGTGACAACTGGGGCTTGAGCCGCCATAAGTTAGAATCTATCATGTTAAAGGTGACAGAGCTACGTTATAGAAGCAACTTGGATTCCTTATGATTGTGGCGCTCCATCCCAGCCCTGTATTGCCTATGTTTCCATAGGAAAAAAACAAACCTCACTCTTGCTTAAGGCAGTTTGTTCTTTTAGGTTTTCTGTCCTTCACAGACAATCTCAATCCTAATACTTAAGCTCTCTTTTCCCCATTATGTTTGTGTTTCAACCTCAAGAACTCAGTCCCATTTCTTCCAGATTCTCTCCTGATATTATTTCCTTCACTATCTATGCTCTCTTTCCAGCCTGTGTACTTCATGCAATATACATCATGAAGTGGCTCAGAGTTACATGGTGACCTATTAATCCCCAGGATACACAGAAATTATTTTGCTGTCCTGTGTTTGTGGGAGATCTGTTTGCAAATAAGATTCCAAAGGGAAGCACTGCTTCTCTCATAGCTGCAGCTATAGCCCAGAGGACAACAATTTTACTAAGACCACTGATCCTGAGTGAAAGCAATGACACCGAGCAGAACACTCGGGGTGGGGAGATGTGTGCAGCTTTATAAACAGTGTCTAGTAGAGCCCATAGAAGGGATGCATGCCTGTTCAAGGAGACCAATGAATAAAGGTGGTTCTTTTATTAATACAGCAGAAGACTGAAGAATCAGATAGCTGGCAACCCAGAAAGAGAAGCACTGCAGAAAATGAGATGGAACTAGACCCTGCCCAGCCATACTGATTGGGAGGCATTCCCATGTCCTTAATGAGAAAGAGGCTGTGATCTACAACCAGTGTTTATGATTTACAATTTAATATAGATGCTGTGTTGCAATACCTCTTAATTTAGGTGTGAATTCAGTCTCAATAAGTCCTTTTGCCATTTTCATTAAGTTCTGAATTAAAGAACCTAGCTAGATATTTTTATAATATCTAGAAAAAATGAATTAGAAAGGCCCTGAGTTAAGAATCTCATCCCCAAAGTGAACTAAACTGAAACAATGATGTTTCATGGGGTTCACTTTTGTTTGCATTTACTGCCCCCGAGGCAGAATTAGGCCCACCCTCCTCTGTGCCCTCTGCTTCAGTGAAGGCAAGAATGCCTTTCTTTTTCACTGGACTCTGAGCAGTTCCTTGATACAGGGTCTCTATTTACTCATCTCCATATCCCTGTATACAAAACTGGGATGTAGTAGGTGGTTAATAAATATTTGTTGACTGAGTGAAAGAATCTTGACTACAGTATGGATATGTAATAAGACTTCACACTGAAAACATAATCACATAATAATACTCCAGTTGACTGGATTTATTGAAAAGGGAGACTACATACAGGCACTGTAAGATGGATGCACAAAGCAATTCCTGGGGTAATTTAGTAAGAGCATGTGATCAGAGTTGGAAGAAGAGTAGGATTATTGTCGGACTTGTTTTCTATGTAGATTTGTATTATAAATAACAAAATGACACTAGAGGCCTTCGTGAGCTGTATTCACTGCTATTTCTTTTGTGCTTCAGGCATATAAGTGAGAGCAAGTTGCCCAAAATAGCAAGGCTCCTACCCCAGGAGATCCTGGTGTACAGCCAACAAACAGAAATGCCTTGGAGGGAGGAGACAGGTTTGCCTATCTGCTTAGTGTAGGGCAGCCACCTGGCCCAGACCTATGACTTCCTGAAGGATGAGCTGGCCCACTCAAGAGGGAAGTGTGGCTTTGGGGTGACACAATCTCTGGAGCGCATCTTAAGGGGGGGATGACTGCTAGTGCCCAAGTGTAGGTTACCAAGCAGCTCTTCCCTTGTGGGAGCCATGGATCTTTTCTCAGACAGGGCTTTTCAGAAAACATCTTCCCACAAGTCGCACCAATGTCCTTTTATTACTCATGCAAGCTTCCCCACTACAATCTTCTCCTGCAAAATTATCTCTTATTCTGAGCTTGGAGGAGGCACAGGGGGATCTCTTAATAACTAGTGCCTTGGCATGATCAAGAGTGTGAAATGGATGGAAGATAAACAGATGGATGGATGGATGGACACAGAGCTGATTAGACAAACAAGAAGAAATGAGTACTAATATAATAATAAATGTTTATATTAATAACATCAATAATATATTGAATTATTGATTAATATTGATTATTATTAATATTATTTAAAAAAAATAAAACCAGGAATTGAGGAAGAGATATTGAACATCTCTTTATCATCTTGGTTTGGCTGGCAGGATAGGCACCTAGAGTTATCAAAATCCAACATGAACTTAAAATACACCCTAGACCAAGCCCTGCTCATTTGCTATCCAGTAATTATAAATTTCATGATGCCTTAACTTGCACAATTAATAGAATGGACATTGGAAGGCAGTGAGGAAGAAAGTATGTATTATATTTTCTGGAAGACTTTGAGACGTGACTTACTCATATGAATCACCTATTTTTGATAAAATGTCATGTTACAGAAACACAATACTTGACAAATGCCGGCACATTAATGCTCGGCCCTAGGCCACTGCAGATACTGGCGTGTCTCTGTCCTCAATAACCCTGAGCGTCTGGTGCCATGGCTCCAGTTTAAACCAGCTTCATTTGCAACCGTGTATGTGTGCCAGCATTTCCAGGTTGCACAGGAGTAAATCTCAATATGTGTTGATACTGTAGCAAATGTCTGGCTGGGCAGTTTTCCGATGTGATAGGTCTGGCAACAAAGCTGTCAGCTCTGTGAGGGCAGGAAACTGGTCTGTCCTGGCTTCTGCCATATGTCCAGTCCTTAGCAAAGTGCCATGCACATGGCAGAGGTCAAATATTTGCTGAATGACTGAATAAAAGTGACCACTGTGGGGAGACTGGGATGGGACTTGTCTTTCGGGGACTAAGGCAGGTGTCTGTTCATAAGGTCTCTGGGTATGAGACCCTTGTATACCATCTGTGGGGTTTAAGCAGTCTTATTTGAAGATGACCACAAAGGGCTGAGCTTCTCATCTCTTCTCTGACATCATTGCTGAGCCACTAGCAGAGCAACCACACCTTCCCGTGTCCCATGTTACTCAGACCTGTTCGTATTCTGCTTAGCATGATATTCTGAACATATCTGTGTATGTGTCTCCTTTCTTGAGGGCAGGAACCAGGTTTTATATGACTCTCGTCCAGAGTTTAGCAGAGTAGCCTATAGGGGTGGTACTCATTATGTGTTTGCTGAGTGAAAGGACAAATGGACACAAAGCCTTATTTCACAGATAGCCCTCAAATGGTGCATGGATAGGGAACAGATTACTACAGATATCTTTCTGGAGATATTCAGAAAAACTACTAGGGGATTTCTGCACCGAGCCAGGGGTAGAGGATAAATGGTGCAGAAGAAGTCCGTGCCAGCTGCTGGCTGCGGGCTTGGGCTTTGGGCCAGATGACCTAGGATCTGAACTGCTGGCTCCATTCTTGCTGCCTGTAAATAATGTAACCTCTCTGAGCCTTGTTTCTTCATCTATAAGAAGCCCAGGGTTGTTGTATTAAATGAGATAATACCTGGCATATGATCAAGTGCTCAATAAATTATTGTTGTTATGTTCATTATTATTTTAAATTCTTGGACATATTAGGCACAGCCAAAAACCATGGAGCCTAGAGGAGGGAGGAATACAAATTGGAGGCAGGAGGGTGGATGCGAGGTTTCTGACACCACCCTCTCCCTGTCAGCCCCTTCCTTCTTCCCCTGACATAGCTGAGGATCTGTTTCAGTGTCTCCTGGAGGCCCTTCTAGGGGCCTCTGAGAGGCTCCCAGGGAGTGCAGTTTATGGCTTGGGGAGCAGCCAAGAAACCAGAAGACCTGAACGAGGGAGAGTTACGGAAAGGGTTGAGAAAGGGTGACTAATGGGAAGCAGGCATTATATTCAGGCCCCCAAATACTAAATACATTAAAGGAATGATGTGCGTGAAAGCACTTTCTGAAGCCATGAATATGTATGCAAACTAGCTATTGGTATTTCAATGTGCTTCTTATTGTACTATGTGTGTGTTTATGCTAGGCAACGTGTCTTCGGGCTATGTTCCTTAAATATAGGCTATAGTCCTTAAATTTTAATGCACTTCTAAAAAAAATGGAAGGAAGGGAGGAAGGAAGGAAGGGAGGAAGGAAAGAAGAAAGGAAGGAAAGAAAGAGAGAAAGAAGCCACACACATTGGAAATGAGGGGACTGGATCCAACAAGCATTTCTGGTCTACTACTTTGTGCAGAGCACTATGAGGTTAGAAGGAAAAGACGCCTCTGCCTTCTTGGGAACCACAGCCCAGGGTGCCTGTGAAGCCGTGATGCATTAATTCATGGTTCCACTGAGGCCTGGGAGAAGTCCCCTTAGCTTTTGTTTCACTGCAAGTGGCGGAGCAGAGCTAGACGGAGGAAGCTATAACTATAAACCAGCCTTTCTTGGCGAGTACACAGCAGCCTGCCAGGAGGGCCACCTGCCCCGGCACCCGCAGGGTGCGCTCCTGCCCCGGATAAAGGAGATCCGGTGATTTCAAAAGCAGAAAAAGAGGCAGTGTGCGGCCTCCAGCGCACACACTGCATCCGCTGTATCTCCCACCTGCGGCAGTGAAGTAGAACCCATGTTACCTTTTGTTGAAACGCCAGAGTAATGTGCTTACCAGATGCGGCTACTGAGGCTCCTAAGAGTGACGTCTACCCAGTGTTGCTAGGCAACGAGGCGGCGCCTTGCGCATCCCTGGAGTTACTTGCATGCGTCACTGTCGCTCCCCAGCCCTCCCCTTGACCGCCACGGAAGCAGTTTGCTGCCCATCTGGTCTCCCAGGCGGCAGGTTAATACTGGATCGAACCTCCAAACCGGTCACTGGCTGCTTTATGGGGCATCTGTGCCTTGAGCATAGCGTCCCAAATTTCATTTTAAAAAGGTCTGCTTGGTTCTGGCTCCTCCCCTAAGTGGGTCAAGGTAAATTGAGACAAGATCTTTAGTAGCTCTGAGAATTCAATTCAATTTGGACTTGACTTTTGAGGACACAGTGTTCTCAGGGGGAAGATGTTCCTGCCTTGTTGTTTTGGGTTTTTGCTTTAACAACTATGGTCTGGGATTGACCTCTTTCAGGATAGAGGTAGAGACAACAAGGCAAGAAGTGGCCGGAGAGGTCCCCTCTGAAGAGAAAGGTGGCTTTTCACACCAAGAAACTCTCTGCTTTCTCAGGGCATCAAAATTGCCAGCACAGGCAGCCTTACAACCCTGCAGCTCATAGCCATGGGGGCAAATTCTGCCTTAGCAAAGCTGCTCTAGGATTCCTATATAGGAGCGACTTAGGGGCTTTGTTCTAGTTGAACAGAAACTAGGAAAGTTTTTAAACTGTTTTCATGTCACCTTACATAGCACTGGCAAGTCAACTGTTCATCTCTAAATAAAGGAGTAAGGGGATAACGGAGATGACAGGAGGTGGGCTCAGTGCCCTGTCTCCCCCTCCCTGGCCCATACCATGGGGTTGGGGGATTGGGGGAGACCTGGGACAGTGCACAGACAACCACCTCTCCTTCGTGATGAACATACATTTTATGGAAGCAACACACACCTGTGCTCTTGTCTGAGGGAGCTAGGTGCTCTATCTAGTCTTGTGATTCTATATTTTTCTTCACCTGTTTGGTCAAAGTATTACAAAGCGTAGAGGTGGTTAGGCAATTTCTCTATCGTCTCCGTAGTCCATGTAGCAAATAGAAGTAACGTGTCCTAGTGCCTGGGATCATCCTTCTGTGTCAGGAGTTATGTCAGGATTTAACAGTCCACAATCCCTTTAGAAAGGGTATCATATTAATAAAAGAAATAGTGGTGAGTAACCACTGCTTTTCTAGAACACACTGAGAAAAGGATTCTAATCAAATAGGTCAGTTGAGGCTATTTTACCACCTTAAAAAGAGATGAAGTCACTGCAATTCAAGATGATTTAGTCTATTAAGCTCGAAGACAGAAGCAGGTGAGCTAGGTTGGGCCCAGGTCCACCTAACAGCCTAAATGTATATCCCACAGTGGGGTCAATTAACAACATGGGTTGCCCCCATCTACTCACCCAGGGCAGGGTGGCTAATGGAGTGGACATGAGGCAGCTGCCAGTGGCTGCTCAGTAAAGCCTTGTGGTGAGTCCCACTTTGCCTGTTATTACCATGTAATTCTGAGGCAATCAATGACCTTTCCAAATCCTCAGTTCCTTTAGTTATCAGCTTAGGAAAATAACCTTGATTCACGGGATTACTAATGAATAATACTTAAATGAAACGATACCAGCTTGCGTTTCTTGAGCAAGTGTCATATGACAGGGTCTGTTATTCTCGTTTTGTAGACTGAGAAAACCAAACTCCGGACAGGGTAAGGACCATGCGCACAACCACACGGAACGGTCGGGTCAGATCTGCGCCGTGTCTGTCTGACTAGACCTTGGTCTCTTACATCTGGTTAAAACCATGGCTCCCAATTAGTGCTGCAAAATGGAATTAATTCTGATGGGGATTAATGCTTTTAAAAATTCTGATGCCCAGGTCTCACCTCAGACCAAGTACACCAGAAGGTCTGGAGTGGGAAGCAGGAATTAGGTGTTTTAAGCCCTTCCCCCAGGTGATTCCAGGCTTGGGAACCACTAGGTTAAGAAATTCTGCTCTATTGGTAGTTCTCGATCTTGGCTGCACAGTACAATCACAAGGGAAACATCTAAAATATACTGATGGCCACGCCCAGGGAAATCTGATTTATTTGGTCTGGGGTAAGGCCTTAAATTACTCAGGTTGATTCTAAAATGCACCCAGCTAGAGACCACTGTGCTAAGTTATGGGGAAAGCCCCTTCTGCAAATGGTTGTGTTATTAAAATTATACCAAATGAAAGCTTGGTAAAGATGCTCTTAAGGTCTTTTCCAACTTGCCTGTGTAGTTCCCTAGAAAAATCATTGTTCACCTTTGTCTCAGCTTGCTGGCTCAAGGAAGGAACTCAATCTGTACTTTTCCAACAAGTATAGCTAAGGAGAAGGGAAAGCATAGGAAGCAGTACCATTGGAATAGCTAGCTCATTTGCTTTTGCTTCATACATGTAGTCAACTAGTTCAATAATAAGCACAGTTCTACCTTCACCTACCCTCTTAGCTAAAGGAACTAGAAGTTTCTTTTATTATGAATTCAAATAATTCAATAAATAATAACTGTTTGCATAGCTTTAAATTATCTTATCTCTTTAGTAACAGGAAGTAACACTTTTACATGCTGTGAAAATTTGATCTTCTGTTTTGACTTCTTCGTATTGTTTAAACATGCAATTCCATTTTTTTTTTTGGACAGTTATTCTAGTCAAGGTGGGCTAACTTATGCTACATTAATGGACAACTCTTAAACATCAGTGGCTTAACACACCAGGACTTAATTGTCCATCCTGATACATATTTAAAGTGGGTCTGTGTATGACTGTCACTCACGGTCCTAAATGGATGGACACGTTTCCATAAGTGCCAAGGCAGAAAAAGAATGCGGTACATGGTGTATTTATTGGCTTTTAAAATTTCCAGCAGGAAGGGACGCATGTGTTCTTTGTTCACATTTCATTGGCAAAGAGCCATACCCAGCTTCAAGTGGAGGATAGGGAAGTGTGATTTTATTATGTGCTCAGAAGGAGTACATAACAGGAATAGTCATGAACAACTCTAATGACAACACAACAAAATCCATATGTATCTCATTTTTATTAACAGTACTTTGAGAACATTAGCACCTGTCCATAGTCTAACTCACAAGGAAACAGGCATGAACACAAAATAAGAGTGCTGGTGTCACTAGGAACTCATTAGAAGTGACTCTTCTAGTGGAACAAGAATAAAAGTGACTCTTCCTACAAAATGCCATAGAAGATGGTGTGCCCAGGAAGGAGTAACTGTGTTCCTGCCAGGCTGGCCCTTTTAATGGGATTACTGTATTGGGATGGATGGCAAGGTCCTGGGGGTGAGGATGGATGAGATACTTTTCCCCTCTGGTTTTCTTTCCACTGAAACTTAGCATGTCACATTAGCATGGTGTCACATTCAAGAGAAACACCAGTCCAGTATACAAAAGTAATTGAAAATGATTTTGAATCTCCCTTCAAAAAATCCCAAAGGAGTATTTACATGCATAATCTAGGCAGTACTTCCTGAATTTTTCTTTCTCACTCTCTCTTCCCTCCTCCCTGGAGAAACCTTATGCATCCTTCAACACTCTTACCACACAAGTCGCTGTGAGGCCTAGACCATCACCCAGGCAGAATATATCCCATTCATGTGCTCATTCTATATTCACACGTACTATTATAACACTTATCATACTGTATTAGAATGTGCCGGGCATTACTCTAAGTGCATAACAAGCATTAGCTTATTTAATCCTCATCACTTATGTATTAGGTGATTGCTGTTATAATTTTTTTCGCATAGGAGAAAACGGAGGCTCAGAGGGCATGGGTAATCTTCCCAGGTGTTAGGTTAAAAAGCAGTGGAGCAGGAATTGAGCCTAGATAGTGCCTTTGTGCCTTTGACCACATCATGAGCCCCACGGAAGCAAATATATCATATTTATGTTTGCATTCCCACAGGTCTAGCCCAGTGCCTGGTCATTAGGAATGTTTTTTTTTAGGTGAACAATCACAGTATTCAAACCTGTGGATGCATCATAACTTATTCAGCCTTTTCCCAAATTTCACTGTATGTTTTGGGCTACCATGAATGTATTTTACAAATTACATTAGTTTCGTTGGTGTTAATTGGGGTAAATTCCCCAAGCAAAATGAAATGACTCAAGAAGTATAAACAGTTTTATAGATAATTGCCTATTGCTTAATCACTCTCCAGAAATTTTGAATTAAAATTTTTTAATTCCACCAACTATTTTTTAGGTGCACCTATTTCACTATGGAATCTTCATTGCTTTGTTTTTATTTTAAACAGTTAAAATTGTATTTATAGGGGACCAGTGAAAGCCCAGGGTTGATGAATGATGAGTGATGAATTTATTCCAAGATTACCATGGGGTGTATGAGGTTTGGATTCATGGAGACTGTCTTGGTGTAGAATTAACCCCTGGTCACTTGCAGAATGTAAAAGAATTTAGGAGACTCTACAAGAGTAAACAAAGCTTTATTGAAAGTCAAAAGGAGAGAGAGAGAGAGAGAGAGGTTCTGTGTGGAACTGGCAGAAGTTTGCTAGGTCACTCTGATAGAAACAGGTGCACCAATGAGAAGGAGTGCTGAGATTTTATATTTTTCCATGCAGGCTGTAGGGTGCTTGTCAGCTTGCGGGGGGGGGGGGGGGGGGGGTGGGGGGGAGGGGGACTGCCGTTACAGTTGTCTTCTCCTGGCAATTGTCCTGTTCCCATCTATGATGGATGTCAGCTTGCAGGGGATTGCTGTTGCAATTAGGAACTGTTCTGTTCCTGCCTATGATGGGTGTTTGTTAGTTTGCAGGGGTTACTATTGCGATCGGGAACTGTTCTGTTCTAACCTATGGTGGATGTGAGGTGCTTGTCAGCCTGCAGGTGCCAAGCAGTTAATGTTTAAGCTCATTCCTTAGCCCACAAGCTTGCTCCTGTTAACTCTTTGCCTGTTTCATCCTGTCAGCTCACAAGTCCGCTCCAGTTAACTCTTCATTTGTCTCATCAGAGACCTGTTGAAGTTTATTAGCTTACTGGGAACTTCTAGAAGCCTCAATGTTTGAAATGGAGGGGGTTCTTTCAGTCTAATAGACAGAACTTGGCCTAGGAAAATCAAAGTCAGCACTCATGTGTTCCCACCCCATTCTTTTAGATTAGGTTGTGCGATGCCTATAGCTGTGCCTCTCCAGCCGTCCTCCATCATCCCCACACCCGGAGCCTTCAGTGGTCCCCCTATAAAGACAACTTTAAAGAGCCCACTTTAAAGGAACCCACTTTTACTAAATTACAAATGACTCATAATAGCTTAGAAGGGCCTACTTCCTTTTGGAGAAAGATTGGACCATAAAAACCAAGTAAGACAGGAGTCAGAACCTTGCTGTGTGATTTTGCTCCCTGAAGGGAAGGAGCTAAGAGGCGGGACCAGTCCTTCTGGCCTCTGTCCATCAACAAGACTGTTGGCCCAGCTTGAGAGGCAGCAGAAGAATAAATAAAGGCTTGGTTCAGTTTTTATCTGAAAACCTGGGGTAGATTCTAGAGTTCAGCACTGAGGCCTGTGAAATCTTCAGTAGTAGATTCTAAAGCCCAGTTCTTGATGAGCAGCATGTGGCAAGCTTGGGGGTGGTGATGATAATAACAGCACAAAAACTGCTCAAGCCCCCATCAAGGCTTCTCTGGGTCAACGTAACAGCCTTTCATCAGGAAGCCTTCCAATCTTGCTCCTTCTTATCCTTACATCACAGTAGTCTTCTGAAAAATAACTCTTTTGCTTAATATCTTTCCAAGGATGCCCCCACCCCCCACCTCCCTCCATAAACACACCTAGCATAAAATTCAAACTCTTTCTTGTGGACCATGAGACCACTCCCGAGCTCCCTGGTCTCTCCCCCTAGCCCTCTCCCGCTTGCTTAGGCCACAGTGGCCTTCCTTTTCTTCTTGGAACTCAACAGGCTCAGGCCCACCTGCTCATCCCAACTTTGCTTCAGATATTCCGTCTCCCTGGCTGACAGTGACTTCATTTCCAGGCTTCAGCACAAATGGTATCTCCCCAGGGAAGACTTTTAGTTCCTCCCCAACAAACTTACAACAGTTTACTATGTGTGAAACTGAGGGTCCTTATGACTTTGATTAAATTTAGTTGTAAATCCTAGCTCTAGAAACCATATCCCTCTCTCTCTATATACCCCTCAGAGACCTTGCCTTTCACCCGGATAATAAGCAACCCCCAAGGCAGCAGAGGACAGTAGCTGGGACCTGACTAATGGTCTGGACCTCTGCCAGGTTAAAGATAACATCTTGACCTAAGTTATGTTTCAGTTCCTGAGCCCTAAGGTGGAACAACCCCCTGGCTACTTTCCCATGAGAACAGACGAGGAACTCCCAAAAAGACCTCAGAACTGTCCTCAAGACCTGAAGGAATGATTCATTACCCTTACCTCACCTCCAACCAATCAGTACCCAACACAACCCTGAACCCCTAACCCACCCTGTCTTGTGATTTGCCCTGTTATCTGTAACCTACATGCCAGGTCATAGGAGAACTAGCTCACCTGTGCCTCCGGGCTTGGTGCCATTTCCTTAAATAAACCTCTACTTTCTTAGCTGCAAACTTCTGTTTGTGTCCCCATTGACTTTGATGTGTGCAGGCAAAATGAACCCCTTGGGTTTGGTAACGTGTTCCTCATCACTAGAGTTAAAAAGAAAAAAAAAAACAGGCCAAGAATGGAGTCACTCGTGCTACGTCCCACATCAGCCAATCAAGACTTAATAGCTGGTCTAATTACAGTCTCAGCTTCTCCCGGAAATGTAGCCTTTAACAGGTCAACCCGGAATTACCTGGCCAGCACAACTGAGGTAATTTACCCAATAAACCCCTTCCATTCCTCTTAGGAGGGTAATCTTCACTAAAACAATGCATTTCCTGCTACTAATTTCCTTTTTCTGCCCCCTTTCTGTCTTTAAAAACTGTCCATTTATACAGCCCTTTGGAGCTTCATTTGCTAGACGGGATGTTGCCTGATTGATTTGGGATTCCATAAAGCCAATTAAATCTTAAAATTTACTCTGTTGAATTTTTGGTTTTTAACATTGCCTTTTTTTAAAAAATAATTTTTTGTTTTGGTTTTTAAAGGTCTGGGAAAACAGGGAGCTTATCTTTACTGTTCATCTCTGGTGTTCGCAAGTCTTAACATAGTATCTTGCACACAGTACATACCTAGTGAACCTTAATCCTTATAAGCCTGAGAAGTAGGTATTATTTGTTGCTGTTTTTCAAATCAGTCTTAAAAAGATGGCCCAAGGTTGCATACTTTAAGTGTTCAAACCAAGATACTGAAGGAGGAATATGTCTCTGTGAGTCCCCAAATGATGTAGGGGACTTTGGAGTGAGTGAGTGAGTGCCGGGATCGTGTCTCGTGAGACCGAAGAATGGAAACACGGACCCAGGAGAGGCAAAGAGTTTTAAAGAGAGGATAGTTTATTGAAAGCAAAGGGCCAGAGCTCCCGAGCATGAGGGGGTCCGGAATGGGGGTGCCCCATGACTGAGGCAAAAGTTCTTACTTTTATACCTTCCCTTGCCTGCTTGGGGAAAGGGAGCTGTTTGAAGAAGGGAACTGGCGCCTTCTAATGAAATTCGTCTACCAGATTTGTTCTGCTTGCCCATCCTGAAGGAATTAGCAAAATAACCCACTCTTATCTATCAGATCTGCTCCATGTGTCAGGCCAAAAGGAATTTTATGATTAACCTCAAGGCCTTGTTACATTATGTCCTGGAGTGAGTGAAGGAGTGATTTCAAAACCTGGAGTTTCAGGATATGGCTATCTTTGTTTATTTCACCAGGGACCTCCCTGTCTACCTAGCTAACCTGTCTCAATGCTAATAATTTCCTTTTTCTGCCCCCTTTCTGTCTTTAAAAACTGTCCATTTGTATAGACCTTTGGAGCTCCATTTGCTAGACAGGATGCTGCCTGATTCATGATTCCATAAAGCCAAATAAATCTTAAAATTTACTCGGTTTTTAACATTGCTTTTTTTAAAAAAAAACAACAAATTTTGGGTTTCTTTTTAAAGGTCTGGGAAAACAGGGAGCTTATCTTTTCTGTTCATCTCTGATGTTTGCAAGTTTTAGCATAGTATCTTGCACACAGTACATACATAGTAAACCTTAATCCTTATAAGCCTGAGAAGTAGGTATTATTTGTTGCTGTTTTTCAAATCAGTCTTAAAGAGATGGCCCAAGGTTGCATACTTTAAGTGTTCAAACCAAGATACAAATTCAGATTTTTCCACTCTCAGTGCCACACTGATTCTAATAACTCAGAGTGTATTAAAGACCCAGTGTCATCCAATTCATTGAAACAGCCAACTTGTTTACAACGCAGCTTGATTCCTTGCTATACTAGTTTCCAATGCACCTCGCATTCAAAGAATCATGCTGAAAGGATTAAATGCAATTCAAAGAAAAGCATGACAAGCATAAGTATTAATGGCCTCTTAAAACAACTATTTTTAAGACTTAAAGACACCAAAGTGCCTTAGTTGTATAGATTGACTGATGAGTCTCCTGATTATCCAGACACTCCTTTGGGGGAATGCTCAAGGCTGTCTAAGGTAACCAATAAACATGTTACCATCAACTGATGAGTGAATAAACAAAATGTAGCACATCCAAACAATGGAATATTATTTAACTATAAAAGGAATAAAGTACTGATGCAGGCTATAATATGAATGAACTGCAAAAACATTATGCCTAGTGAAAGAAGCCAAAAAAGGCCATATATTGTGTGATTCCATTTATACTAAATATCCTGAATAAGCAAATCCATAGAGACAGAAAACAGATTCATGGGTGCTACGGGCTGGGGTAGTGACTGCCAGGGATTGACTGCTTGATGCGTATTTCCTTTTAGGGTGATGAAAATGTTCTGGGACTGGACAGTGGTGATGATTGCACAACACCGTGACTGTACTAAATGCCACTGAACAGCGTGCTTTAAAGTGGTTAAAATGGTCAATTTTATGTTATATGTATTTTGCTATAGTTTAAAAAAATCAATTAATTAGAAAATAGTTGTACTTCTCAGTTACTTTTTGAACAAAGTAAATACACATAACTCTAGCAAACCAATTTTTAAAAGGTGAGTGAAACACAAATGTACTAAATAAAATTTAGAATTACGATATGCCTTATTTTAAAAAAGACACATAATGAAAATCTTAACGTAACATGTAACCTCCTCATAAGGAGAAAAAAGGAAAGGGTGGAATGTGGCTACTGTCCAGATTGACTGCAGTTTGATGAGAAATGCCTCTGGGCTTCTGGTGCTGGCCATGACCCACGGGGCAGGGCGTGCCCTGCATGCAAGGGCTGTTAGCTGTGTTTGAGGACTCTGCTCGTGCTTCTCTCTTTAGGACATTAAAGCAAACGGCACACTAATGCCGGCTCCTGGAGACATAAACAGATATTTCCTGTAGGCCATCCCCTACGCAGCTGCTCTGACTTCAGAGCCCTGCATTACCCACTTAGCTGTCTCAGCATTCATTTGGACAGGAGCGTAGAAAGTGATTTCATTCTACCATCTTGCCTTTGCAAAAGTTGGAGTGGTTCCATCCTAAATGGACTGAAGAATACCTATGCTCAACTATTAGAAAATTGAGTGGTCGGAGAAGTTCCAAACCAGCTTTCAAAGCACAGACACCGTATGATGTGGCTTTGCTCACTGCAGGTCCCACTCCTAACCCAAGTACCTCACTGCCCTGGTCAGATATATTTATTACCACTTCCCCACACCGCTCACACCTCTGCTCCTACATTTCGGTTCTCCCATCCAACCACCTCTTCCTGCTTTCAAGTTGAAATCCTGCTCTTCCATCCAGGTCCAACTCAAGTCCTTTAACTTAGGATTTACACTGCACCTTTTTTGCATTTTGTTTTTGTATTTGGGAATTCCATCACCCCAACCAAATAGCAAGTTCTCTCTGATCGGAAACTCTCCTTGTATTCCTGGAGTGCCCCACAGTCTATAAGCAGCCTCCCACACATCTTTTTCCCTCTATTCTAACAGCTCCCTGGTTTTCCTTTGCTGGGCCTGTCAGCGGTGGGCTCAGGGCGAGACATGTGAATTAAAGCAGACTCATGAGATTCATCAGTCCTGAGGATTCTGTGGGACCTACTGGTAAGAGACTCTTTCTTTAGGAGTTGCTAAACTGATAGGAGCCGCTGGGGACCATCATTGCCAACTCTTGAGATGCCTGTCTGAGAATAAAGCCTCAGAGGAGATAGAGCAGGGTCCTGATGGCATTGTTTGAGGCTCTGTGCTAGAAGCTAACACTTTTTCAGTTATGAGTGCCAACAACTTTCCTTCTTGCTGCTGGCTGGTTGCTTCCAGCTGAAAGGATGGATATTAATGCAAACCTTCCAGCATTATCTGTGGTCCAGGGTAGGCACACAAAAAAATATTTGTCAATTTGTTGATAGTTCTTTTGTAGCTTTGTCTAGGGTGGTTAAGTGGAATATTTTATTTTTTTCCTTTATAACATTGTTATGTGGTAAAACATACATAATGTTCACCATTTTAATCATTTTTAAGTGTAGAGTTCAGTGGCATAAAGTACACGTATATTGTTGTACAACCATCACCACTATCCATTTCCAGAACTTTTTCATCATCCCAAACAAAAACTCTGTATCCCATTCTTCCCTCTCCCCACCTCCTAGTAACCACTATTTTACCTTTTGTGAATTTGACTACTCTAGGTACCTTATATAAGTGGAATTTCACAATATTGTTATTTTTGTTACTGGCTTATTTTACTTAGCATAATGTTCTCAAGGTTCGTTCATGTTGTAGCATGTGTCAGAATCTCCTTTTCGAAAGCTGAATAACATTCCAGTGTACGGATAGACCACATTTTGTTTATCCATTCATCCGCTGATGGACACTGGGGTTGATTCCACTCTATAGTAAATAATGTTGTTATGAACATGGGTGTACAAATATATGTTCAAGTTCCAGCTTTTAATTTCCATAGGCCTATAACCCAGAAATGGAATTGCTGTATCATGTGATAATTCTGTGTAACTTTTTAAGGAATCATGTTTTCTACAGCAGTGACACCATTCTACATTACCACCAACAGTGCACCCGGGTTCCAGTGTCTCTGTATCCTAGTAACTTTCCATTTCTTGGAAAATATTTAAAGATGGAACTGTGGTAATGCTCGAAATAGAACATATTCCATTAGCCCCTCTGGATAAGAAAATTGTTGAGTTAATGAAACATTAAAGCTAGAAGCTTCAGCCTGAAATAGTTCTTCATGTGCTCTTGGCAGCATCACATCTTTATAGACTCCTATTCTATCAAATACATCTCAGTATCAGGGAGCAAAATGTCTGTTCTGGAGTTACTGGCCACTCCCACTTTCCAAACGAAGGGAGAGGGAGAGGCCGGGCACATTTTTATTTGTGGCCAGTTTCCTCACACCCCCACACTCACCAGTTTTGGCTTTTTCAATACGAAGTTGCCTTTTTATCTATCCCAGGACACTCTTAGGGAGTACAATGAAACTGCGACGTAGTCATGCATTCATGATGCATTCCCAATTAGATATGTTAACAGCTGTTGCCTTTTTAAAGATCTCCCCTTTCCCGCCTGCCCCTGGCTGCAGCCCTTCCACTTGAGCCCTCAGGAAAAGATGATGGGCGCATGAAACACGAGAGGCGGGAACAGGCTGCCATTTTGTAAAGGCTTTATTTCTACTTCATCATTGTCTCATACAGACTCCGAGGCACCCTCCTTTGTTTCAATTTGGTATCCTCATGACTTTTTGTAGTATTTTTTCCTTAAACAGAAAATTTTGAGTAAACACTGCATATTGCCAGTTAATCTTCAAACAATAACTTAAAAATGTCATTGCTGTTGTATCATCAATGCAATAAGACAACAAAAATACAGTACGAGGGATTTCACAATGTATCACAGTGGGACAGACGACTCACACTTAGGCGATGGTAAGACCACAATAGCAGTATGTACATGCACCCCAGTGCTTCGAACCCGAAGACGTGCAAGTAGAGTAGAATATGTGGATTATACAGAGAATTTGGTAAGCCCAGCTAAGGACTCTGTACCTTTTTCAAAATGCTGACATGTATCCCCTCCAGTACATAAGATATCTGTCTTGTCTACTGGCTTCATGGCTTTTTCACTATAGAAAGTTCACTGAATCAGACAGTCTGAACATTTCAAAAATGGTTAAAAACCAAGAACACTGACAAAATAAAATTAACTGAAAACACTCTAATTCAACGTGGAAGTAAACCAAACTAAAATGGAACAGTGCAAATTTAACAGAGAGGCAGTCAGTATTGAGACGGTGTTCAGAATCTCTTAAAATGTACGTCTTTAAAACTTTTATTTTTTAAATTTATATCTTATTTACCTTTTTTGTTTAATATATTGTGTGTAAAAAAGATGGAGACAAAAATAGTTTTCTGAGCTATGAAAAAAATTAAGTTATTACAGGCACATTTACTGTTTCATTCTAGAAACATCTCAGGTTCACAGGTTGAACATTCAGCAGCTGTGTTTTTTTAAAAACATTCTTTGACCTTGGGAAAACCAGATCTCTCCTTATGGGTGGAGTTTGGTTGATGATGATGGTGTGGTTATGCAAATTACAGTGAATTATTCCGTGATAATCCATGCAAACTTGCATCATGTCACAGCTGTAGCTTCTCCCCGGGCAGTTCTTCATCACCAAGCTCCTCCAAGGAGGTCGGGTCTCCGTGTGACTGAGCTGGTGAGACAGTGGGGGAATATGGGGCCCAACGGGATGGAGGGCGACGGTTTGCTGGTCTCTCGGGCCTGGAGAAGCAGGGTTCTAGGGATGGAGCTAGTGCGGAACAAGGTAGTTCCTTCAAAGCCGGAAAGAGAAAGACAGGGTTACTCAGACTGCCAGTTCTTCCAGGGGATGATATACCCCAAACACACTTCTCGACAGACTCAAGTTAAATGCAATAGACCAAGGGCAATTTCTGAATGTTAATTTATATTCTGCTCGTGGAGAATAACTTAAAATGATAAGTAAAGAATTCAACATGAATGATCAGTGACGACAGTAATGTGAAATTTTCAAATTAGGATCAAAAACGGCAATGGCATGAGATGGGTATGTTTACAGAGCACTTCAGACCTGTGCTGGAGCATATGGAAGGTGGAGAGAGCCACAGGCCACGTGTGGTCTACACAGGCCACAGGGTCATATTCCGACCCAGCTGATCCTATCATTTTGGCCCTCCTGAATGATGTATTTAGCAACAGTGACAGGTCCTAAGAGGTCAGTCTCCCTATGCCTTGGTCTTTTGGGGGCATGAAGAAACCTATGATTTCATCCAGCTGTGTTAGCAATGAGACTCACCTTAAAAGAAACTCTGCTACTGTTTATTCCAAAATGACTGGCAGTAGGTTAAACAAACTCCCACAACATGGAAAAAATGCCGCAGGCAGAAATTTTAATTTAGGTCTAGTTTTCTTTAATGGCTCTTCCTTGCAGTGGCGTTTTAAAAAGTGGAATCAGAGTGCACTTGTGCTTTTGTGTTGCATGCATCCCACACCTTCTGAGAACAGATAATGCAAGACACACTCAACCATGCTGCAAATCACCTATAATACTTCTCAAGGGCCACTGCTCATTTTTTCGTTTTAAAGAATGTTGAGCAACTTGTCCTCAGTTTATACAATAGGAAAAAAGGACACTCAAACCTGGAAATTGCCGGCGCAGAGAAATGTGAAAAGCTGTAGCATGGGAAAATGATGATTTCTACAGGGTAGAACTGCCCAAATGACACTCAGACAACAAAAAGCTGAGATGATAAACTAGTGCAATGAAGGATGACACAGAGCAAAGATCCTCAGAGCCAGTCAGGAAGTAGGTGAGAGGATTTAAAGAGAGGTGACAAGCAATTGCAAAGACCAGAATGAGGAATGTTCAGTCAGCGGAGTAGGGGAGCAACGGCAGGGAAGAGATGGCCGCTGTGTTGAAGGACAACGTGACAGACAATGTGACCAGGGAGGAAGAAGATGGAAGGCAGAACACGTGATGCTTCTGAGAGGTGATGGAGCGAGGTGGCTGGCTCCCTGTGGAGTCAGCAGAAAAAGAGCATTCGCACTGCAGACTACTTCTTAATGTTCCCTGCCTCTCTTGTGGTTGGCACTTTATATGACAACAGGGAAGACTTCATCAGCAAAGCACTTATGCTAATAACCATGACAACCAGAGGCACCTCATCTGTGAAAACACCGTCAGCACTTGAAACGGCTGCAATGTGAACTAACGCGGCGGTGAGCTCTGTCCTCACCGCACCTCAGCCCAGGGTGTGAGGGAACATACGGTTTGGGAAATCTGCTACTGTTTTTTGTCTTTTGGTGTCACTGCTGCTGGTATCGTAAGGTGTGTGTGCGCGCCAAGTGAGGCTGCTGCTACATGTCTATTCAGTACCATGCATCCCATTTGCACCTGGCTGATGCTGGATGAGCATGGGCTTTCCGTTAGTTTTGTGCCACCTCTTCACTAGCATCTGTTTGTCTCCTCTAGGAAGAAATGTTGAGACCATGAGTTCAAGGAAAAGCACTTTTTCTTTAGTAACACACCAGCACATATAAGCAAATAATGCTGTCCTTTTCTGACAAGCCACTGCAGTGTGCCATGTGGGTGTTTGATCCTTGGAGCACCTCTTTAGTCTTTGGCAGCCAACTGTATTTTGGTACTCAGCACTTTGAGTGAAGACCAGGAGATGAGGCGGGTGAGTGACCATATCCTTTGATCAAAAACAAGGTTGGTATTTTCTCATGTGCCTCAATTTAGGTTCTGAAGGCAATTCTGTGAGAATATTTTTTGGGGGCAGGAAATGACTTTATTGTTTATTCAATCAACAGATATTTATTGAGCACCTACTAGGTCATCGACAGTGTTTGGAAGGACAAGATGCATTTGCTTTTATTCCTTCTGCTGTGGTTAGAAAAAAGAGAGGCGCCTCATCGCGTTATGGTCACACCTCATTACAGCATGTGGTAGTGCACACATGCTACCAAATACTGGTTGCAGGTCCTGGCTGACTGGCAAAATGCTTGGCTCAACGATGCTCAAAATGCTTGGCTCTGGTATTCTGTGCCAGAGACAGTCCCCTCTCCTAGTCAATGTCCCTTTACCCCTCTGAAAGCATACTGGCTGCAAACTGCACAAGGAAGTGGAAATCTCAGCAGGATCTCTATAACCTGAAAGTCTTTCTTTACATGGAGCAGTCAGCACTCGGCAAATGGGATTATCCAGGCGGCCCGGGGACCAGTGCTGGCAGCTGCCATTAGGGAGCAGATCTATCTGGGATGATTCTGCCTTATTTCTTAGTGTCAGATGCCAACCCCATGTTACACAAATGACCTCTTCAGAATGTTTGGAAAGAAGGAAGAAAGCACTTACGGCATGAGGCAGGCAGGGCTAGAGTCCCCAGGGGGCAGTTAGTAAGACAGTTTGGTTCTGTACAGAACAGACAGAAAGAAAAGAAAAGCAAGTAGGTTGAAAAGTATTTTTTAAAAAAAGAAGAACAGTAAAGGCTTAACGTCTACAAGCAGAGTGCCAGCTCCAGGGACAGCTATCAGAACTGTGGGGTCCCACAGAAGCGGCGTGTACACACAGATCTCTCCTCTGCCTCCGTTCAGAGGAAGGAGGGACCCTCACTGCAGAACAGCCTCTCCCTTCTGGTTTCTATTCCTCCCTGAGTAGCCCTTTGGTTTTTAACATTTCAAACACCTTTTGGCGCGCGGAGAGATGGAAGTCACAGGATTCTTGTATTTGAAACAGAGAGCATAGAACAGCCAGACTTGATTTAGTTACAATGATCAAACAACCGCTGCCCATACCAAAAATTTCCCCTCTCAATTTCCACTTAGACATAGGAGGAAAGAATAGCATTCCATTTCCAGATCATTCTCATTCTCTTCACACCAGAACTCCTTACAGCTTCTCTCTGCATTACTGCATGGGTGCTATGGCTTCAAGAGAAACAGAATAAGTAGCTTGCAAGGTGAGAGTGAGGGGAGAAAGGGAGATTTCCTGTTATGCAGTCCTAGCCAGGATCCCTGTGTCACAGATGTCCAGTTTCCCAGTGAACACTCAGGGCTAGAGGCCACACAGGGTGCTCAGAGCAGTTCGGGAAATCAAATTTAGTTCTGGTGACTTGGGAATGAAAACCTCGAACTACTGCATAATTTATGGAGTGTTTAGAAGGGCTCTCCAGTGGGCCTAATACAGTAAGTCGATTCAGACAGGGAATAATTCTACGGGACTCTAGAACAAGCAGATCCAACAGAAAAAGGAAAAAAAAGAACCCACGACATTTGAACAGTGCCAGGGAGAGCTCCAAGCAGGTTCTGAACCCCTGAAACTGTGCTATGCTTTCCTCAAAGTCGCCAATCGTGTCTCGTGGTAGCAAATACACTAAGTAAGAAGGAAACCTAAATAGACACTTCAGAAAGGACCAAAGGGGGCAGTGTACAGCTTTGTACTGATAAAACCATGTTCAGGCCTTAGAGCTGTGCTTCAGTCATTAAACCATTTTCTTTATATCACCATAGATTGCTTGGAGCATTCACTGTTAGTAACTCAAAGCATTTTTTTGGTTCCTAAAATTTAATTCCTATTTAGTCTCTAATATAAATGGACACTACAGACACAACCAGTGAATGCTTTGGAGAAAGCCCTGATTTCAGCTGATTGGTCCAGAGCCCTGGAAAGGCAGGGCATTCACACAAATAGACCCTCCGCCGCAGAAACTCACTTACCTGAGGGCTCCGGAGGGATGGGCATAACAGAAGCCCGCAGAAGAGCCCACCTGAGAACACTCAATCATGGGATCTGTCCTTTTCAGAGCATGTGAACCACCCAATCACAGACTCGCATCTTCAGAACACATGGGCCATGCTGTCAAGTTAGGTTGAACCACATGGCACTGACGCTTCCATCGGTCACTGGCAACTTCACGTGGTCTAACCTAGTCCAGATTTAAACTCTGTATTGTGAGTTCAATACCCTTGGTGCGTTAGACTGCGAGCGTGACTCTCATTGCTCCCACTGTGGGAAATGTGGGGCACAAGGTGGAATGACATCTTCCTCTTCTCCTCACCATGGGTGAAGCCCATGGTGGGTGGGAAAGCAGGGGAAGCTCAGGGAGCTCTCCTCCTTTTCTCCAACCCTTGTCATCTGCTTGGGCTGCCCTGCCTGGAGAATGCTTGTGGGTATCTGGATCCCACGGGTGTGGACTTTGTCCATCTGGGCTACCGGTGGGTCAGGGCTCACTCTCAAGTCTACATGTGGGATCACTCCTGAACAGTGACTGACCAAGGGCTGGTTGGGGACCATGTCCTCAGCACCACGTGAACAGTGAGGCCAGCATCACCCCACATTATCATTGGGCACGTATTATCTTTTTTTGCTCATTCTTGAAGTGGAAATGGGGACTGTCTTTGAAAGTGGTATGGTACAAATATGCCATGTGTGGATATGCATCAGAACAGAATTCAAGGTTGACTGATTTGAGAATACTGTTAAGGGGGATACAGTAATAATCACGTAATAATAATGTGATAAGACATGAGGTCATATGCAATGTGATAACATGTGATGTGTGAGGGAAATAATAATAATAATCACGTTGTATGAAGGCAAGATTTCAGTTGCATCTATTTGCCTCACTTGGTTTTATTGCTAGGGGGATTCATGGACAAAGAGATAGTACGTGATTTGTGAGATGTAAGATTACTACTTTGCACTGAAGCCAACACTGGAATCCAGCCGTTCTTGTAGTTCCTCATGAGAGATGTTCTAGAATCCATACTCTCAAACCCTCTCCAGCATACCTCTCGTGTTGTCACACAGAAAGATCTGGAGCACGCAGAAAGCCCTGACACAACTCTTAACATACTTCACACATACATTCCTAGGACATAAATTCATCTAGAAAGGGCAAATTATGACTCCAAGTGAAAAGCCCAGATAAACATATGAGCATCGATCACTTCGAGTACAGAAGGTTTGTGTTTCTGCCTGTTCCATTCTCCTATAAACCTGGTATCTCCCCAGATCACAAGAACACACTATGGACCAGGATTCTTGAAATCAGGATTCTTGACCTGGGACAATCCCAGGTTCAAACTTGTTTTCCCAAAATTTAAATGGAAGAGCTAGTAGAGGAAGGTGTGGAATACTCAACCTTCATTACCTCAATGGACCCTGATTCAGCTTTGGCTGTTTCTCCCATGTGGCTGTCACTGCTGAGACTTGGGAGGCCCTGGGGGGCCTGCCTCCTCTCCTCCTTTAAGGCATGCTCCAACAGCTTCTTGTTGAGGATCCGGGCTACATTCTCCGTGAGCGTGTAGCCAGGGGGAGCAGATAAGTCCTGCCTCACAGGCGTGTCCTCTCCCCCTTCCTCCCTACACGTCTCCGAGCCAACCCCAATGGGGCTGGGTGACCGTCCCCGGGAACTGGGGCCAGTGTCCTGGCCTGGGCCCAGCTCTGGCCGGGGTTCTGCCGAGCGAGACCGACTCCCAGCCCGCATCCCCTTCTGGAAGGGGTCCTGCACCACGGGGCTGTGGTCGATGATATTGAAGAGGCTGGAGAGGCCATCATTGATGGCGGTGTGCACGGGGCTCTCGCGCGTGGTGGTGGAACGAGCCCAGGCCGACTCGCTGCACCCCTTCTGGGCCAGCCCTGGGGAGGTCCTGTTATTTGGCTGGTCAGCTTTGGAGAGGGGCTTCCTCTGCAGCTTGGGAGACCCGTACTTAGGGGAGCAGCATGTGCGTTCAAACTTGGCCTGCACCTTCTCAATGGCGGGGGCCACCTGCCTGCTCCTAAGGCCACGGGATGGAGACGATGCGGGCGTGGCACCACCCCCCGCCTTTGGTGTGAGACACTTGTGGGGGCTGCTGGTGATGGCACTGCTACGCAGGGCTTCGGTCTGCAGGCCGACGCTGATAGTCTGGACAGTCTGCGTCCCAGTCGTCCGGGACCCATTGGTCTGACAGGCCATGTCCTTGACCGGGGGTTCAGGGGAACTAGAGCAGATGGCGTTCCTGACGGAGAAGGCCACCTCCTTCATATCGTCACTCATGTTCTTGGACAACTCCAGGCTGTGCAGTGGGGAGGTGAAACCCAGGGGGGTGCATAGAGCACTATCGAGGGGGCGTAGCCCTCCCTCCCCATAGTCTCGGGGGTGCCTGGAGGGGCCACAAGGCCACCTGCTAAGCATGTGTTCTGCGGGGCCTCCCTTTGTGTCTCCTGTGCCCCCTCTGGCTCTGTTTGCAGAAAACGGGCCCTCAGGCTCCGGCCGACCCGAGCCCTCACCGCCCGCCACCATGATACTGTCCAGCCTGCGGATCGCAGGCGGGCTGTGCAGCACCCGCACCCCTGACGGCTCGGTGCGAACGTGGCTCCGCAGGGGCTGCTTCTGGCAGTGCTCTGGGCTGGTCATGGTGTCCGTGGTCATGGTGATGCTCGTGGTGAGGTACCAGGAGGAATCAGGGAAAGGCTCGGTGCTGGCATCGCTCCCTGCCCGCGCCCCCTCGGTCCTGTCTGCCCAGGGGTCCGGGGGCTTCTCATCCCAGCTCTTGCCGTTGTACTCCTCAATGTACTTCAGGTCATCAGGAGACAGGGGTGGAGTGACATCCTCCTTGCTGCTGGCAGCAGGCAGGTCTTTCTCCGGCAGGAAGGGAGAGACGTCCATCAGGCGCTGGAACTCAGACATGGAGGACACAGACACTGCCCTGGGGAAAGTGGGAGAGAAGACAGTGTCAGCTGCCCATTAAGCAGACAGCCCGCCGACCTGCGAACCCCTGACCCAGCGCAGCACGTGTCCTGCCCACACAAGAAGTGTCCGTATGTGTCAGTCTCCACCTGAACTATTAGAACACTTTCCGGTTGCTTGATGTTCTCTACTCCTGAGCTGACCCTGTGGATGTTTAATGGATTTTTCATTGCTCTAGAATTGTTCCAGGAGCTTTGTATTGGTCAGAATATAATACAGCCAACCCTCAAACGCTGTCGGAATAAGTGGAAAGGTGGGGCTACCAGGCAGTCATCGCTAAGGTCTACCTACTTTGGATGGTTTCATTTTAGCCTATGGTGCTCCACAGGAAGAAGGGAAACCCGGCTGTGGCCTGGCCTCTCCATCTACTGACCAGTGCCTTCAGTTCCATCTGGCCCTGCCCAAATCCGCCAATGGGGCTTGGCTCTCCCTTTCCCTCTCTTTATAGTCAAGGCTTCTCTTTGTTCTTGCTCCTCCTGTGTTCCTGGACAGGAGGAAGACTTCCGTAGCAAACATGCACACGATGAAGGGTGATGACAGGGGAGCCACACCAACAGCCAGTTTAGGTAAGCTGCTGCCTGATAGACGTGAATGTGGATATAGATTCCTCAATCTATTAGCACTTTAATTTGATATGTTTTTATTTGACATGAATTTACTACCTCCTGTAGGGTTGGGCAGGCTGGCGATTCTGACATGCTAAGACAGGAAGTTACTGGAGTGCTCGGACAGCTTGTCAGCCCACCCAGGGCAAAGAAGCAGTGGTCAGGAAGGAGGCTTGTGGCTGGCCATGCCTCGTGGTTCAGGCCCTGGACCCTCTGGCCTGGAATCCCTCCAGGTAGGGAGTCGGGGAGGTGAGATGTATGCAGACTCACTGTCTCTGCAACTACACCACTTTCTCATAGGACATATTAATATCTGCCCACCCCCCAAACACAGGCTTGAGAATACCTAGGGTTCTAGACCAGCTCAGACCCTGCTGAAGGGGTCCCAGATGGAGAGGCACTCCACTATAGGACCCATTAATGATGGTGAGGCCAGAATTGGGGTCTGTGTATCACATGGACTGGCCCACAGAACCAGCAAAGCTCTGTCTTTGCCCTCACCCCGGGGCACATCCTCTCGTGGTGGTTGTCACAATGGGGTAAAAGAGCAGGCTACAAATGCCATGGGGCATTCCAGCTTGTTATTTCTCACTAGAGGCGAAAGTCAGTGGTACTTTGTTGTTGTTGTTGTTAGAAATAAGCTGCAAACTGTCCAGTGGCCAACTGAATAACAGAAAGCTGGCTATCACCAGTGCTGGAAATAAACGGATGGGTCAATTTGTCACTAGGTCTTATGCTTTCCAACAAGAGCGATTTTTCCTCTTCTTGTCTCTGGTCCAGTCAAGGAATTGTTGAAGTAACAATGAGCTTCACAACACTGTTTACTGGGGGCTGCAAGTGCTCTGCAGATACCGAAGCCCTGCGCCTTCCACACTGTCTGCATGTAGATCATCTAACCCCGGCTTCTGCTCATAGAGGATCTACTCACAGAGTTAAACCAGTGGCACCTGTGTGGAGACTTTTGCCTTCAGAGTTTGAAGGGATATGGTGGAACAGAGACAATGTGGACAGAGAAAGGAAACACACCAACCTAAGCAGCATCCAAAGTGAAACAGAACTACAAAAACTAAGATGCATTTGAAACATGTGTGGGTATATCAAGATACATATAAGAAAGTAGGGAGAGAACACACGAAACTGCATGAAGCTAGAAGGAAAAGGAAATGATGGGGAGGACGCATGTACTTTCTTACTTTGGACATTGTGATATTGTTTACATTTTACAACCATGGATTACTTTTGAAATTAACAAAAGCAATTAAGATAATAAACAGCTGTAGCTACAGTGCATGGAGTAGCTCTGCTAAGAAAGG